>NC_072738.1:141031180-141331180 GCF_026930045.1 Uloborus diversus
CCTTCTTGTGGAAAACGGATAATAGTTTGTTAGAACAGGCAGAAGTATATCAACCGTTATTACAAAAGAGTTTTGTCAAAAAATTGCCTGATCTCATTTTACAGTAAATTTCTTTTTTTTCCCTTTCTTTTTTTTCTTTTTCTTTCTTTTTTTTTACGGTTCACTGTAGTTTACAAGTGTAAAAAAAGTTGTTTTAGTTCTAGAAAGTCTAGTTTATGTAGTTGACGAATGCAAAAGAAAAATGTGGCTGTGTACCGTCAATTACTCCTGTGACTTGATAACCCTGGAAAAAAAGAATTTTGCCCAGTAAATGCCATGCTTGCCATTATTGGGGCTCCGTGTCTTTTTTTAAGACAAATAAGTATTGGGTGGAGATATGATCCTGTGCTGCATATGCTGAACTATGCGCAAGTGTCGCCAAAAAACAGAAAATAACTACTTAGTGTCCCGACTGAATGTGACGATTTATCTTTTTCTTTTCTATTAAAGTACTTATACATAGAATTTTTGATAATGTTTAAAAAATATATATCGATTGTGGTTTATTATATTTTTATATTCCCAGTAGAGAATTTTCAGTTTTTTAAAAAGTTTGATAATACTTTTTGACGTTTTTGCAAAGTTGTTCCTTTTGAGGACCCATGTTCGTGATAAGGTCAAATCACCTCCCTTTGTTAAAACTGTTCACAGACATAATTAAAACTAATATTTTTACATGGGCTCAAGGCCGTATCCAGAAATTTTTTTCGGGAGGGACCCGGATTAGCACATTGCCCTCCCCTAACACACACACACACATATATTATATATAGACACACCAAACGCATAAAAATGTTAACATAGAAGACTTTTTGTCTCGATTTTTAATGATTCCACTGTTTGAACTGTTGTTATTTTAATTTCTTATTATTTTTCTTATTCACCTTGTAGTGGTAAGGATAACAGGAGAGTGTCCCTTTAAGTCGAATGTAGAACATCCATAATTTCAGGGGGTCGGGGGTTTTCCCCCCGAGAAATTTTCGGAAAAAAAAGCTGTATTTTGAGGCCTTATATTAGGTAATTGTGACTACAAAAATATGAAAAAAAAATAGGCAAACAAAGTTTTTTAAAGGTTATACATTCTTTTGCAAATCAAAATCGAACAAAATAAAAACTGCTTGCTCGACAAATCATGGAACTTAATGGACAGAGGGGAAAAACGAGAAAGGAGAAAAGAGAAGCACTTCGTCATCTGCTCATATCGGCTTTTAGTGAAGTTTGTTTTTGATCACTCCCCCTACCCCCCCCCCCTTTTTTTTCATTAAATGCCCTACAGTATGAAAATTGTACAAAATAATTTAAAAGAAATGGTGTAGACATTCAGAAAATAAGAACGGAAGAGTAATATTCCGGCCATTTAGACAATTCATACTTTATTTTCTTGATAAGATACAAAATTGAAGAACTTTTCAAGGAAATTCAAAAACTTAAATAATTTTCAGACTCTCGAACAGTTGAAATTATTTGAAGCTCTTTATTTACACTTTTCAGAAGTTGATTGCAGTCTTGCAAAATGATTATAACTTTGTAAGACACACCCGTTTTAATTTAAAAATAAGTGCAACGAAATATTCCTCGAAACAAACTTTTTTTTTCCAATCACAAGTAGTGCAGAAAAAGAAAGAGAGTAGAGTAAGTGTTATTTTTTTTTCATACTAAAGATATTAACAGTATGCAGTAGAAGTAAGAAAAAAAAAACAAGCAATAACAGAAGAACTTCCATGATACTGAATTCGACATTAAATAAATGCAAGACAAGAAACATATCAGTCACAAAAATGATCTTGAAAGTTTTGCTACAAAAACGCGAGAATCGTGATTTTTGCATTTTTTACTCAGGATGTATCAAGGAGCTGAATTTGGCACATCTTGGTAACAAGATACTCGCCTAATCGGAAACTAGGGGCCCAGCCTTTGGGGAGTCCCCGGCTCGAAATCAGTACAGTGTAAGTTTTATAAGAGTTTTAGGGAGCGGAGGGCAGGGTCGTGCACAGAGGGGAGAAGAAACACCTGTTGGCCCGGGCTCGAGCTTAAATGGGGCCCAATATTTTTAAACCTAGGGTTGAAAATATAGGTAAGCAATATGGAGGGGGCCCAAAAGAAGCATTTGTGACAGCCCCAAAATTTCTGTGCATGCCCCTGGAGGAGGAAGTCATAGAAGTCAGTTTGATAGACTTGAAAAATCTACCGAACTGACAAAGGGCCTACCTTAACCCTGGACTGCCCTGAATTGAATTATGAAAGAGAGCAGGAAGTCCTAATTAAAGGTCTAAATTTCAAGTGTGCTTTGCAGCTAATGAGAACTAGAACTGATTTTTCTGTATTTCTTCAAAATATTATAAATTTTGAATAGTAGCAAAATTAAGAATTAAAAAAAAACATTGTTACTTTCCTTTTCTGACATTAGGAATTTAAAAAAAAAAAAAAAAACCTGTTTTACGGTGCAAAACATTTCGGGTTTCGGGGGGGGGGGGCCGGGCCCGTCAGGTCCCCCCTCTGGATACGGCCCTGCATGGGCTGATTTGTCCTTTTTTGAGCAATCACATTGCTTATTGTTCTCACTTGACGGTTTTTATGTTCTTATGATTTTATTTTCCCCCCGCCTCCCTCTGCAGCAGCACCGTCGACCGGCCCCTCACAATGCTGCTCCTCCAGAGAAAACAGTCTCCAGGTTGCGTCCATATCCTACACACACACGCATACATACACACACATACCCACAATCATGCCTGCACACATACACACACATACACACACATGCCCACACATTCATGCCTGCACACAAACACAAACAGTCTACATACACACACTTGTCATTGCGAAAAACATAATTTGAATTCCAAATGTCAAAATTCAAATTAATTTTATCTTTTTTTTTTTGTTATGAACCAACTGATGAATGTGCAAAATTTGGGGACAGTTGAACCGTAAATGAAATAGTGTTCCGTTTTAACCTGCAATGCCTCTATTTTCGCAACCGTTAGTCCTAAATGCATACTTCCAATTGTAAAAACGTTCAAAATCAGATGCATAGTTGAGATATTGAAAACTTGAAGCAAAAATAAAAATGAATCGAAAAAGATAAAATTTAACTTTTAATACTGGCTCTAGATCCGCTAACTTATCTTTGGAGAATAATCTCCACTGAAAACTATTAGTGACACAAAAAACTTGACATTTGTGTGACCAAAACTCAAGGAGATATTCCAGTTCAAAATTTTAAGGGTCCATACAGAAGATGAAATTAGAACTTATTGCCCTTCCAGAAGAATGACAGGTTGTTTAAGTAAACAAAACAAGGAATTTATATTTTTCATTGCTATTCAAAAATGCATGTAAATGTTATGCCGTGATGCGTAAAAACACACTGCAAAACCTCGAGCAATTTGAAAAACCACACTCTAAGCACACATACAATTTCAAACACTTGTTAACTGTTATATTTCCCCCCAAAAAATGTTATTTACGGCGAGTGTAAAATGGAGTAAGGCACAAATGCTGCGTTTCATATCTCGGTGAATATTGGTCGCACATATGTCAAGGTTTTTGTGTCAGCAAAAGTTTTCAAAGGAGATTATTTCTCTAAATATGTTAGGGGACCAAGGGCCCGTATAGAAAGTTAAATTTTGTATTTTTGACTCACTTTTATTTTTGTTTCAAACTTGCAATATATGAACTCCACATCTGATTTTGAACATTTCTGCTGTTGGAAGCATGCATCTAGGGCTAACGATTGCGAACGTAGATGTCTTGCAGGTTAAAACGGAACACCCTCTATAAAAAGTTAAATGGCATTTGCCAATGTATTCAATGACAATTCTGTCTTTTTTAATTTCAGAATCATGAAGTATTGTGTTCTATCTAAAGACAATTCAAAGAAATGGGCCCTGTTCGTCCTGCTCCTCTTTCTCCTGCAACTTCCAGACTGCACTGCTCCCGCCTGCGCATCTTGCCGCGTAGCGTTCCTCAACAGAATGTGCTGCGCCATTTTTCAGATGTGTTGCGATGCATCTAACAATGGTAAATACATTCTTTTTGTTAAAGACTATCTTTTACGTTACTTTCTCTGTCATAATCTAGTCGATTCTGCTTTTTAATTACTGCTGTAATGTTTTCATCTCTCGCGTAAAGACAACAAGAGAATGCATAGAATCTAAGAGACGTTTAATACATTTAATATTTATAGCTACACTGTAAAAACGATTCAGAAACGTTCCTGAAAAATAATAGGCAGTTGATGTTCCCAATTTCAACCAATAACATATCTAACAAAAACCTAGTTCGAGTAGATTAGAATACTATTTTGCGACATTTCTACATCACAACCGATCACGTGAGCGAAAATCTCGATCTCGCAAGCTGACGAGCTTGGAATGACCGCCCAGGAACGTTTTCCGATAAAAGACAGTAACCTTTCTGAAATATTGGGAAATCTCCTCTGTTAAGGCCAGTCGAGAACCTTCTTCAAAAATTGAATAGGTTTAATGTATTTGATTAGAACCCTACTGGTTTACCAAGAAAGCTCCAGAAGTATTAGCGCAACCCTGGCCAAAGCTACGCGAATAATTGCAAGCAAGAACCACACCTATTCCTTGCCTGCAATTCCTGCCTCGCAAATCTGCAGCTATCCAGTGACTTATTTGCTCCCACTGGGAGCTTAGTCAATCCAGACGGGAAGTAATTAAACTAAAGCCGATACACTTAATAAATACGCTCAGTCAACCTTTAAGTTGGTAGAAAAAAACATGTTTCACACAAGTGAAAAGTCTGCATTCGTGCATGGTTTTGCAAATTCAGGAAACTTTTTTGCGAAAATACTTGATTTTGAGGGGAAATAGGTGAAAACCTCTGAAATCCCGAAACGTTCCACGGAAATAACCAATAACGTTTCGGTTTTTCTTACAGTGTATTTTGCATTTATTTTCAGTTACAAGATATTTGTGAACTTCGAGAACCCATCGTCTGTGGCTCTCCAGCTCTTTGCTCAGTAATGTCTCTCCTCTTTGACCTACTAAATTTTTCATATATTCGGGATGCGTTCGGTGGGGGAGCCTGCTACTGTTTACGCCAGACTCGCGGTGGGATTTTCCCTGCTATCTGCGATTTAGAATGATGACAGTGACATGAAGAATGTTCGCTATAGTGTCACAGGCATCATCTCACACCAAACGGAGAAAGTTTATGTGCACAACAAATGTCCAGCTCCGGGTATATTTCAGCTATTCCGAAAACAACATTTGCGGGCTTTTTCGCAGAAAAGGGATGTCTATGGCACGTATTCATGCAACTTTAGACTTATAAAGCTTCCATTCGTCTGTATAAAACTTCCATTCTGATGATAGATATAAAACACAAGCGTAACGTGCTTTTCTCACGATGAGTGTGGTCTGGGGAAGAATTTCTAGATCGAACCCACACATTGAATCGAAACAGCAAACAACTGGAGGAATTACATCGGTATACTGCCAAACAGAATGACAAATGATGTTAGTACAGTACATTCTCGATATTTCGAAAATCTTGATATGACGAAAAAAAATTTCCCCTTCATTTTGCGTACTTATTTAATGTTTTTTTTTTTTTTTTTCATTCTTATGTTGGAAGAGTTTTTAACCAATACCTTGTTGTGTCGAATATTTTTCGAAGTCAAATATATTTTTGCGGAAAAACCGCAATTTATTGTCTCGAAGCAACTTGAGGAATGTTTCCAAAAATATCTCACACCCTTCATTGTTGCTCTCAGGGGTTAAGAATGGTAATCCAAATCTTTGTTAAGTTTAATCGTGGTAAATCACTACATTTTGCTACTTCACTGTGTTCTTTTTTCTCTATTTTTTATTGCTCATTTTAAAAATTAAAATTTTTGTTATTGTGTTAAGACTTTTTTTCAACTTTCATCGAATGCTTCCCCTTATTTTTAACTATCGTGACTAATTTTTAGAATGTTACTTTATTGTAATATTTCGATATATCGATTTTTTACCATCCCTTCGACTTTGTGATATTGAAAGTATAGTGTAATTACAAACTTTATCTTTACTAATAATAAAGTTGAAAGTCTCTGTCTGGATCTCTGTGACGCACAAAGCGCCTAGACTGTACGATCGATTTTCAAAAAATTTGGCACAAAATTAGTTCGTAGCATGGGGGTGTGCACCTCGAATCGATTTTTTGAAAATTTGAGTTTGTTCTTTTTCTATTCTAATTTTGAGAACATTTTACCGAGCAAATTATCACAACGTGGAAGATTAAACTGCGAAATTATCATAACGTGGAACCGTAAAACGGGCGAGCAAATTAACATAGCCAATTGGCGAGAAATTCAACATCCATTATTTGTAAATATACAGCCGAGTAGAATGACCTTTTAATTTTCTACTACGGGCAAATCCGTGCGGGTACCACTAGCTTTGTTAATAAAGTAAACAAGCTAATATCAGGGTTGAACTTAAGAGCAAGCACAGATTTAAAATTCTTCGTAATTTTTTCAAATATTACAGGTTTTTGAAACTTCTTTGATCTTTCTAAATCAACTCATCAGTTTAATATTGTTCTTAAGAGATCTTTTCTTTTTCACTTATGCTTGTTCAACATTGTTTTTTAATTCGAGGATACAAACTTGCAATATTTAGAGCAGATTAGTGATTAATGTAAGCTATGTTTTGCACTTTTTTGCATAATCTCTTTTTTGCACTCCGTAAAAAAATCTGAAAAGTTCCTGGAAAATAATGGACAGCTAATGTGTCTAATTTTTGCCAGTAACATATCTGGCAAAAAAAAGGGACAAAGTTTAATATTAAAATTAATTAATTTGAATTTTGACACCTTGAATTCAAATTATGTTTTTCGCAATCGCATGTGCGTGTGTATGTAAGCGTTTGTGTTTGTGTGCAGGCATGAGTGTGTGGGTATGTGTGTGTGTAGGTGTGTGTATGTGTGCAGATGTGTGTGTGTATATGTGTG
The DNA here is from genome assembly GCF_026930045.1 of Uloborus diversus. Lineage (NCBI taxonomy): Eukaryota > Metazoa > Arthropoda > Arachnida > Araneae > Uloboridae > Uloborus > Uloborus diversus. The sequence continues at coordinate 141,038,183 of NC_072738.1, forward strand.
TGTGTGTATATGTGTGTAGGTGTGTGTGTGTAGGATATGGACGCAACCTGGAGACGGCTTTCGCTATAGGAGCAGCGTCGTGAGGCCGGTCGACGGTGGTGCTGCAGAGGGAGGCGCGGGGAAAATAAAATCAAAGGACGCCAAAACAGTCAAATGAGAACAATAAGCAATGTGATTTCTCAAAAAAAAAAAGTAATTTAACGAAAATATTTTTGATTCGTTCTTATTCTATTTATTTACTTTTTTAAAATTCTTTCATTGCAATACGTTAAATGCATCAATATTTATCTGCATTTCAAAATATCACCGTGGGTATATCTTAATATATAAAAATCTTCTGTGTGGACGTTTGTCACCATAACGCTTTTAAACGGCTGGACCGATTTTGATCAAATTTTTTGTGTGTAATTAAGTTGTGGCAAGCATGGTTTTGAAGCGCGATGGATCGAATCGGAAACGTTTTTGTTAATTAATTTAAACATTGGATGGTTATATCTCCCAAATGATTAATATTTATTTTAACCTATTGAGCGAGAATTGAAATAAATATTTAACCCGTTGCCAAAGGACAGTAAGAAAGTCAGCTCTGCTTTTTGTAATGAAATTTCCTACTGTGATATGTCATTTGAGAATAGATAAAACGTAGAGAGAGAGAGAGAGTGCAGCTTACATTTCTTAAAAGCAACGATTTTAGGTCCCGAGATATACACAGTCCAGTCACATTAATGTGACCACCACGTACTTTCCACGTCAGAGTTAAATAACCAATCACAGAAAGCAGGTGGCAGCACAGTGCAGTTGAGCGTATATAAAGGGTGTGTGAGGGCTTCGGAAAACATTTCAATTGTTGGCGTAATGCAGAAACGAAGCGATTTATCCGACGTCCAAAAGGGCATGATCATTGGCTTTCGGGCCAAGGGTGGGAGCATTTCCGAAACGGCTGAGTTTGTAAACTGTTCGCGTGCCGCCGTGGTAAAAGTGTACCGTGCAGGGCAAAATGGGACTGTCCAAAATCAGCGACGTGGCAAATGTGGTGCACCACGGGTCATAGGTGACAGAGGCGAACGACGGTTGCGGAGATGCGTTCAGGCAGATAGACGGGCTACCGTTGAGCAACTGACCACCAAAATGAACCAAGGGGCTACCAAATGTGTCTCTCAAACTACTATTCAGCGAACATTGCTGCGTCTGGGCCTCCGAAGCAGACGCCTGATTCGTGCACCTATGCTGACTGCTGTTCATCGACGACGAAGGCAAGAATTTGCACACCAGTACAGCAGCTGGACCTCCACTGAGTGGCGGCAGGTAGCGTTTTCAGATGAATCGCGTTTCATGCTCCATCGGACAGATGGACATTGACGTATAAGGCGTGAAACCTCTGAAAGGAACCACCCTGCAACCATTGCCGGAACGGTCCAAGCTGGAGGCGGGAGCATTATGGTCTGGGGAATGTTTTCCTGGCATTCTCTGGGTTCACTGATCATTGTGGAAGGCACGATGGATCAATACAAGTACGCATCTGTCCTTGCGGACCATGTCCACCCCTACATGCGCATTGTTTTTCCTCAGGATGATGGCATCTTCCAGCAGGACAATGCGAGGTGCCATAGAGCTGCCAGTGTACGTGCGTGGTTCGAAGAGCACCAGGATGAGTTTACCGTCCTCCCCTGGCCAGCAAACTCACCTGACTTAAACCCAATCGAGCATCTGTGGGGCCATCTCGATCGAGTTGTTCGCGCCATGGATCCTCAACCGCGTAATCTAGCGCAGCTGGCCACGGCATTAGAGTCGGCATGGCTCAAAATCCCAGAGAACACCTTCATGGACCTAAGTGACTCTCTTCCTGCACGTCTCGCAGCAGTCCGCTCTGCGAAAGGTAGTTATTCTGGCTTTTGACAGATAGTCACATTAATGTCACTGGACTGAGTATTTTAAAGTAAAGTACTGGGAGGTTCACGCAAAACGTGTGTTCTGTTGTCGTAGTTGAACCATGTGACCGGACCGGTGCTTCAGGTTTTCCTAACCAAATGATCAGAAAGTACCTTACCTAGCAACATTTGCTTCTCGGCTCAAATCCATCTGAGTTTTGACACCGATGTCAAGAATACTTTAAGGATTATCAAACTAATCAGTACATTATTAAAGGAAAAGTTGATGGAATTTAAAGACGAAAAAACGAAGCTGTTTAGCTTTGCAACGAAAAATACCTGTCTCGCAGGCGCTGGAGCCAAAAATTAACACCAATGAAAAAAGATCGCCAGATTCCCAGTTATCGAGATATCCCCGGAATATCTTTATCTTTGGTGGAAAGAACAAATTAGGCAATATATGAAATTTTAAAAGTTTTCGTTCAAAAGTTTGGACTGCTAATCGGTCGGAGTTGGCTTCACTCACTGATCGGCTGGATTACAGTAACGTGGTGGCTTGGCGACTTTGGCTATAAACAATAGAGTTGCATGATCATTTGTTTACATTTTAAACCTACTGTTCATGTAATTTATTGTATTTTTTGTTTATTTGGCGAAATATTTCAAATTGCAAAGAACTGCTTTTCATTTTTAAATTTTTTTTAGTCGTTTTAGTTGAAGAATGTGTTTATTTTACAAAGGGAAGGAGGGGGTTGAGGGATGGGTGATTTTCGCTTATTCAGAGAACTGTTTTTACCTTTATATTTTTTTTAAAAGATATCCTTTCGATTGTTTTATTCTTTTTCATATGGGGGATGTTGCAGCGGGATTTCCCGTTTGTTCTAGATGGGTAGTTAGTTTTTTACAATTAATATTTGAGGACGCTTTTTATCGTTTGAGTATGGCTGAAGGGACAAACCATCAAGTACGGGGGAAAAATAGTTAATAAAACAACTGCTCAGTGGGCATTAGATAAATCAAGTTGTAATAAATATACGCAATCTGACACCAAGCAACTTAAATCATTTTCTTTTCACTTATTTTTTTCAAAAAAAAAAAAAAAAAAAGGTTCAAAAACTTGATTATTGAAATGTTTTAACTTTTCAATTTACAAAGTTTGAACAGAACAACGTCTGTCGGGTCCTCTAGTATATATATATATATATATATATATATATATATATATATATATATATATATATATATATATATATATACATATATATATATATATATATATATATATATATACATATATATATATATATATATATATATATATATATATATATATATATATATATATATATATTTAAAAAAAGGACTTAATAGTTAAATAAGCTTATTTGGAGATTTTCTGAAACAGATATTAATGAAGCTGTAGTAATATACTTGGCTTAAACCTAACCTGACAGCGTCGTAGTGCTGTGATTAGAATCTATGTAGTGTTCAAAATGCTGTTAGGTTAAGTTTGATCCAATTATAGACAAAAATTACAATAATAATTTTGCATTCGCATCAAATGCTACACTATAATATGACAAAAGCTAACTTGCTAATCCTGTATCTTTTTATTATTGAGTCTCAGTTTCAAACACGCGATTCGAAAATTATTCAAGTTACGTATTAAATTAAAGTGCATGAAATTATCTATGAAAAAAGTTATTGAACAACTATGTAGCGCAAAAGTGCTCCCACATTATTATTTGTTGTAACTACTGGTACTTTCATGGTCCCACTATGAAACTTTTTGGAAGTACTCATTAAAATATGTTAAAAATAATATATTTCTTAAGAAATTTTTAAAGCACACAACCTAAGAAATGTTTGAATTTCTGAGTTTAAAAATTTTGTTAAAAATATACTTTCTAAAATTATTTAAATTATATATTCGAGTTAATCTGCATGTTATTGTCTTTAAAATGAGCCATTATGTAGCTTTTGTAAAACTTGAATCATAACGTTTTAAAGCACTGCTGGCAAATAAATGTTTTTGAAAATTAATTACCTATCATTTATGAATGATAGATTTTTTTAGCAATATGTTATATATATATATATATATATATATATATATATATATATATATATATATATATATATATATATATATATATATATATATATATATATATATATGTGTGTGTGTGTGTGTGTGTGTGTGTATGTATGTATGTATGTATACAGGGAGTTCCGTTTTAACCTGCAAGACCTTTATTTTCGCAACCGCTAGTCCTAGATCTATACTTCCAATTGCAAAAATGTTCAAAATCAGATGCTGGGTTAAGATATTGAAAGTTTAAAATAAAAACAACAATAAGTCAAAAAGTACAAAATTTAACTTTTTATACCGGCCCCAGGTCCCCTAAATTATATTTAGGGAAATAATCTCCATTGAAAATTAATTCCAACACAAAAAGTTTGAAATTAGTACGACCAATATTCACTGAGATATGAGACGCAGCGTTCTGTGATTTAGACCACTTTTCACTGCTCTCAATAACACCTTTTGGGGGAAAATATAGCAATAAACAAGAGTTTAAAATTATATGCGTGCATAGGGTGTGGTTTTGCAAATTGTTCGAGGTTTTGTTGTGTGTTTTTACGTATTACGGCATAACATTTGTATTTATTTTTTAATAGCAATGACAAATATAAATACCTTGTTTTTTTAGCCTACTTTCCCAGTAAAAGTCAGAAAAAGAAGAAAAAAGCAGGAAAGAAGGCTTAATGCATCTTAAAAATATCGTAAAAAACAAAAAAAAAAGTCAAAAATAAATAAAATAATTGAATAAATATCGAAAAATTAAAAATTGGAAAGTAAGGTATTGAGATGGGGAAAAATGTCTGTCGGTCTGTCTGTCTGTCGGTCTGTCTAATAACTTTTGAATGAATAGTCCGATTCGAACAAACTTTTTTTTGTTCGAAAGATCTCGGCGAGGACATGTCATTCCCATATTTCACTTTTTGATTTGAACTATTTTTTGTTCAATTTTGAACACTTCAAAAAAACTTAACATTAGCGCCTACGGGGAAATTCAATGCAATTCCGAACTGTGAGGCGAATTTGCTTCAAACAAACTTTGTAGGAAAAAGCGTTTGATGAAAAACTTGTATATATAATATCTTTTTGATTTGAACAGTTTTCCGTTCAATTTTGAACAGTTCAAATCCCTTAACATTAGCGCCTATGGGGAAACTGAAAGTCAATGTAGATTCCGTACTTGAAGGCGGATTTACTTCAAACAGATTTTGTTGGAAATAGCTCTTGACGCCAAACTCCAGACTTCGACTCCGAGAATTTAGGGGCACTTGACCCCGACTCCGACTCCTGTGCCCGACAATTGGACTCCGACTCCCCGACTTCGACTCTGACTTCGTAGCTTTGGCAAAAATTTATACACGGAGGACAAATGACAGACTCCGATTTTAAGATATTTAACTCCGACTCCTTTACCCCAAAATGAGATTGACTCCGACTCCGACTCCGCAGCTATGGTTTTGACTGTGAAATAATTATTGTTGATTTGACTTGTTTTTATTTTTACGCTATTTAATTTTGGTATTCAGTTTTCGGCGAATAAACTCGAAGTCATTTATGTTTTTACATAAAGATATGCGCAGACGATTTTTTTTTTTTGACAATGAAAATTATTTCTTTAAGTTGACATTTTATTGTTTTAATTTATTTTGGTAAGTGCATTAATTCAATTAAAAAATTGTTTTTGGCAACAGGGGAAAAAGAAACGTTTTTTTTTTTTTTTGATATGATGAATTTATTTTAATGAGCTTATTAATTTTAATTATTATTTTTTCATTTTGAAAGCTGTTGAAGATTTTTTTAATGGAAAAAAGTGTATAGCTGCTTTGTTTGTTTGTTTTTTTTTCTTTACGCATCTATTTTTTTTTTTTTTAGATGAGTGAGAAATATTTTATTCGTAGAAATCAGCTTAAAGTATTTAAAAAATATGTTTGAAAAAATTTGCGATTTTAGCTATTTTTGAGAATATTGATCAGGTACTAGAAAGTAGTATGGGTATACGGGAAAGTAGGCTCGTCTAGTTCTAGACAGAACTTCTTGTCTTACTTAGACGACCTGTCATTCTTCTGAAAGGGCGATAAGTTGCAAACTCATCTTTTGTATGGTCCCTTAAAACTTTGAAATGGAATATCTCCTTGAGTTTTGGTCGCAGAAATGTCAAGTTTTTTGTGTCAGTAATGGTTTTCAATGGAGAATATTTCTCGAAACATTAGTTAGGAGACCTGAGGCCCGTATCAAATGTTATTTTTTTTATTTTTTGACTTATTGTTATTTTCGCTTCAACCTTTAAATAAAATAACTCAGCATCTGATTTTGAACATTTGTGCAATTGGAAGTATACATCTAGAACTAACGGTTGTGAAAATAAGGTCTTGCAGGTTAAAACGGATTACCCTGTATATTTATATATACTGAGATTTTTTAAAGTGATGAATACATAATTTTACCAGACAAAAAGCATTTAAAAAAAAATTAATTTTGTCTGCTAATGTTTTTGCTTCAAAGCACTAACATACAAAATCTTAGCGAAAAATATACAATTAAAACAAAATAAAACTGGTTTTCCCTGTTTTTGATGCTCAACATCAAAACGAATTGTTTCTAAGCAGTTCAAAATCACTTACCATTTTATCTTATATGCTAATATGAATGCTCTTAAATTTTCAAAAAACATCCAAGTTTTAAACTGTACAGTTGTTATCTTTTTTTTAACACGCTTTTATTAGCTTCACCTGTATGTATGTATGTATCTTGTAACGGAATCTTGCAGCTCAAATTTCGCCCACTTCCTGCGATCGGATTCTTTTGAAATTTGGCACGCGACCTCAGACCCGATGACAATGCAATGTTCTATAATCAAATTAATTAATTAACGCTTTTAATTGTTAGTTTCCTCCAATTTTTATCAATATTTTGGCATAAATCCAACAATGTGAAAAAGGAAAAATTTAAAAAAATACATTAAAAAATGCTCGCAAAAATTATTTAAAAATATCTACAAAAACCTTTAATTTTTCTGCATCAGACAATATTTGTTCCAATGTTCCAAGGTAATTAGAACATGAAATATAATTGTTTTTAACTAATTTCATGCCAAAATTTAGGTGGGCCTTCAATTGGAAATTCATTGCTGATCAGACCATTGTTGAACAAAACTTTTATTCAAATGCATCTCAAATTTTCAAAGTAATATAAATATGATTTCCGCAAACATACATGGATGACTCACAGGCAGTAGCTTCCCATCGGAGTGCCCTTGTCTTAACTTTAAGATATTACCTCGCACTCGTTTTATAAATAATTTCGTCAATTCTGGATAAATATTTCAACTGTATGTGAATATATTTTGTTCGTCCGAAATGTTTTGCTCGTCCACATTGCCAGTCATATTCTGTATATAAAAATTTGTCAAACTTAATGAAAGTAAAAAATATTGCGGTACTAAGACTTTTACGAAGAGAAGTAATTGCAATTTTGCCTGATAATTCTCCAATGTAAGACTAAAAAACAGAAAAATAAAATAATAGTTTAAAAACTAAAAAAACACGCGTTTGTAGCAAAATGAACTAAAAAGTGAAAAATAATCTGTGGGATGATCGTAGTTGACCAATCACTTAATTTTAATGTAATACAAAAAAGCTTGGGGGGCTTCTTATCAGTTGTCTTGAATTTCTTGCATTTGTTGTCCAAGCAAAAATGTAAATAGACAGCACCCCACGCTTTTTTGTATTACATTAAAATTAAGTGATTGGTCAACTACGACCACCTACAGATTATTTTTCACTTTTTAGTTCATTTTGTTACGAAAGCGTGTTTTTTTAGTTTTTTAAACTATTATTTTATTTATCTGAACTTACATTTCTGTGCTTTTTTTTTTTCTCAGTTTCTATAATCTCCATTTTTCGGAAAGTTATCCTTGAAATTATTATTATTGTTTTGTTTCAGGAGGAGGGTACTGGCGGGATGCCCGGAGGAGGAGGAGGAGGAGGCATGGGGCTACCCTTGGGAGTAGGTATGCTACCAGGGCGATGATGTTCCCAATCAAAAGACAATTTTCATAATTATTTTTAAAAGAAATTATGGTCAATAATGTTGCGATATGGCGGTTATTTCTACAATGGCGGTTGTTTCTATTTTGCAATTATCATGGCGCACCTGTTTAAGTGAAATAAACAGTTTCAATAAGATATCCATGTATTAATAATAACAACAGTTCTTGATTTGTAATATTCTTTCATTTTTCCGTTTTCCCATGCTATCTATTAAAAAAGATTGCGATATAGTTTAATTTTATGTGTCGCTCATTTCGTTCAACAACATCATATCTCGAAAAAACGTGATTTTTCAGGAGAGTTATTTTAAAAGTTAAAATTAAGATCCTTATATATTATTTTTGTAGCCTGTTTTTTGTTCCTATGCGAGATCTTCCTCAATTCTAGGTCAATTTCTTTGATTTACCCCTCATTTTAAAGCTTATTGAGCAGGCTAATGACGAAAAATAGACCCACGGTCTAAAAATTGTTTTTTTTCTGTCAAAAAAAAACCTGTTTTTAAAAGCATTGCACTGAGTTTTTTCCATTAAATTTATAAGTACAACTTGCGCGATGAGCGACAGAGCTAATTAGCTCGATCGGTAGAGCGTTCGTCTGGTAACCAGATAAATGAGTGTTAGGGTCTGCCTTGGACGATCTGCTGAAATCTGAAAATTAGAACAATATCACGCATTACATGTACACCTACCATAAAATAGGTAACGTGCGTGAGGCAGTAAATTAAATGAACCGGGACAGCACCTTGATGCAACTTGTATAAAATTACAGAAAATCCGAGTTTTTTTTTTTTGTTTTTTTTGTTTTTGTCTTAAGAGCTTTGGCTCCGGACAGAAAACCAGAGAATAATGTAAGCAAAAATATAAGTATTAGGTTTTAGATTTAAGACTACAGGGTAATAATTCTTTGTTCAGAAAAAAAATTCATATAGCGGTAAAATGTAGATTCTTCTAATGACAGTTTTTGACCTTTTGTATAAATAAAAAAATTACTACACCAAATTGAAATTAGGCTTTTCATTAAGTTAACCTATGAAATATTATTAGAATAAGAAGTAAAACATTAAAACTACTAACAAATTAATGGGTAAGATATTTTTTTCTCTTCTCCTTTTGGCAAAAAACAAATAGCCAGTCACATTTTTACTACATTCGAAAAGCTACGCTTTAAAAGCGAACTTAGTTCAACTGATTTTGTATTTTAACCGTTTGGTTAAATTATGAACACGTGTTGCCATCTAAGCCGTAACGGTTCAAGCAGCCTGCGATAGCAAACTGTATAAATTTTCCAAAAAATAAAAACATTTCTCTTCAATATCTTATGTTATATATTATTTCTGTGGATTATTTTTCGGTCGGTTCACCTGATCTTTCTTATTTCTTGAGAAGATCCCCCCTCATTTTAATGCTTATCGGGCTGGCTAATGGCGAAAAATAGACCTACGATTTCAAAATCGATTTTTATCCGGCTCTTGCTGTTGCAAAACCTTGATGCAGCCTGTAGTTCTTATGCAGATTTTTTGTTTTTAAGCGAAATTCTAATCCAATTTTCCAATTTTTTCCGCCGCTTTCGGCAAAAAAAAAAAAAAAGCACACAAATCACGTCTGTTTTTTTCTCTTTTAATTTTTTATTTTGTTTTTTTTAAAGAAAAATAAAGCTTAAAAGCACTGGACTGAGTTGTTTGGTTAAATTGGATAAGTTTTTTTCGATAGAACATCCGGCTGAACTTCGGGCCCGACCGCGCTGTCTGCCATTATAGTTAATTTAGATTAATATTACGCATAACATACAGGGGCGTGCACAGGAGGGAGGGACACCTGTTGGCCCAGGACCGAGCCTGAAGGGTGCCCAATGTTTTTGAAACTGAGGGTGAAATATAGGGGAAAACAATATGGAGGGGGGCCCAGAAAAGTCATTTGCGATGACCCCCAAAATTTCTGTGAGGCAATAAAATAAATGCGACGGGAATGTTCCTTGGTTTTCGACTCCTTAATGGAGGCTATAGTTATTAGTCCGATAAGCTGACTATTAATCGAAAGGTGTTCTTTCTTTTTTCCTTTTTAAGGTTTGACTCTGTTCAGAAAACTAAGCATAATGTACACATAAAAAAGTGGTATTAGGTTTAAAAATTCAGACCTCAAGGGAATCTTTTTTTTTGTGCAGAATAACTTGATCTTTGTGTGCTGAAATGTAGATTTTTCGAATAGCAGTATTCGGCCTTTCGTATAAATAAAAAATACTACCTTAAATTGAGATTTACGCGTTTCATCCAATAAACCTTAAACAATTTTTTTCGAATACGAAGTGAAACATTAAAAATTTCTATCAACTTCATAAGAAATCATTTTCTCCTCTGCTTTTGACAAAAAAAAAGAAAAAGCATTTTGTCTATGTTCCAAAAATTGCACTTAAAAAACGGACTCAGTTCAACTGGTTTTGGTTTTGAATTTTAATTGTTCAATTAATAGAAAAACATGTGCCGGCGTCCAAACCGTAATGGTTATAGCAGCCTGCTATGGAAAATTGTATCAATTTTCAAAAAAAAAAAAAAAAACAACATTTCTTTTCAATCTTATTTATTATTTTTCTAGAATGTTTGTTTAAATCGCTAAGATATTCTTTATTCTCCACAAATTATCCCTTCCACAAATGTCAAGTTTTTTTTGTCAGTAATAGTTTTCAATGGAGAATATTTCTCGAAACATTAGTTAGGAGACCTGAGGCCCGTATCAAAAGTTATTTTTTTAATTTTTTGACTTATTGTTGTTTTTGCTTCCAACTTTCAACATCTTAACTCTGCATCTGATTTTGAACATTTTTGCAATTGGAAAGATACATCTAGGACTAACGGTTGCGAAAAAAACGGTCCACCCTGTATATCTATGTATACTGAGATTTTTTAAAGTGATGAAATTTTAACAGATAAAAAGCATTTTAAAAAATTTAATTTTGTCTGTTAATGATTTTACTTCAAAGCACTAACATACAAAATCTTAGCAAAAAAAAATATACAAGGAAAACAAAATAAACTTGTTTTCCCTGTTTTCGATGCTCAATATCAAAACGGATTGTTTCTGAGCAGTTCAAAAATCTGTTACCATTTTATCTTATATGCTAATATGAATACCCTTAAATTTTCAAAATACATCCAAGTTTTAAACTGTACAGTTGTTATCTTTTTTTATCTGAACTTACATTGCTGTGCTTTTTTTTTTCTCAGTTTCTATGATCTCTATTTTTCGCAAATTTATCATTGATATTATTATTATTGTTTTATTTCAGGGGGAGGTACTGGCGGGATGCCCGGAAGAGGAGGAGGCATGGGGCTACCCATGGGAGCAGGTATGCTTCCGGGGTGATGAGCTTCCTAATCAAACGACAATTTTCATAATCATTTAAAAAAAAATTATGCTGAATAATGCTGCGATATGGCGGTTATTTCTACAATGTACAAAAAAAACATCAAATAAAAATATAAGTTTTACTAATTTTTCTTCTTGACGTGTATTGATGTTTAAAACTGTTATAGCACATCTGCAGGGTTGCTATTTCGTCCACTTTTTTGCAAAAAGTCCGGGGCGCCGGAAGAAACTGGACAAAATGGACAAAACTAGACGAAATGGACAAAATGGACGAAATGAAAAACAAACTGATTATACATACATAAATTTATTGTTATGGTGTAATAATATTCGTATATTATTCTAATACATTTTCTATTATGAATTTATCTTTTAATTAAAAGAGAATCATTAGCTTTAGAATTTCATAAATCTAAAAAAGTTTTTAATTACACATTGGTGCAGCTAATTTTAGATCATAATTTACTTAAAAGTAATAAATTTAACAATGTGAATATGCTTTTGGGCATGATTAAAATATTATACACAATAGTAGAAAATAAACTCAGTGTGAAAGTCAAATGAAATGCTTGGAGACATACATACAAAACAAAGATTTATAGACTAAATATATTTTATAACTGTTATATTTTTCAAATTTTTATTGATGTCGCCCCATAGTAAAATATTTATGCACTCACATATTTTATGGATGTGTTAATGTCATACAAATAAGGAAGCATTACTACTTTAGTAGGTTTGTGGGTACTCAGAACAGTGTACCGGAAGAGGCTATAATAGGCAGAGCTTTGAAAGGGCCATTAATCTTCATTGGGGACTAATAAATTGACTAGGAACAGCCTAGTCAAAGCCTGTTGCTGATCATTACATTTGTATTTGTATTGCAAGAACAGATTTCAATTCATGCCAAAATTTCTTTTATAAATATCAACTAGTTTTTCTTTTCTTTTCTTTTTTTTTTTTTTTAAATATAATTTTTAATGTTTTGAAACTCCAATCTATAAAAACATTTTATTTCTACTTTTTACTTTCTTCTATATCTAATATATAGAAAAAAGTATTGGATTCGTGCAAATTTTCGAATTTCGAATTTTGACGGATTCGAACGTTTTTAGGTGTGCTGAGTCCATTTCGACCATTTTTGGAAAATGTCTGTCTGTCTCTGTGTGTGTGTGTGTATGTGTGTGTGTGTGTGTGTATGTGTGTCACGTCTGTGTGTGACCAGTTTTTTGTGGCCGCTCTACAGCAAAAACTACCGCATGAAATCGAACGAAATTTAGTACACATATGTGCCCCTATGTGAACTTGTGCCCATTAGTTTTTGGCGCGAATTCCTCCAAGGGGGGTGGAGCAATGGGACGTTTTTCGAGTTACGCGTGCTTGCTATTCCTTAGGAAGTAACTGGCGGAATCAAACAAAATTTGGGCCATACGTTGGTATTAACAGGAACAGACGCTGATTCAATTTTGGTGTCAATAACTCAAACGGGGGTTGAGCTATAGAACGTTTTTTGTCGTCAATTGTGACTGCTGTATCTCAGGAAATAATGAACGGAATGAAAGAAAAATTTATCGGCAAGTAGCCCTTAGTGGGTATAAGAACTGATTTTATTTTTGTGTCAACAGCTAAAAAGGGGGTAGCGCAATCACCCGTTCTTTTTTTCCATTTTGAGTGCCCTATCTCAAGAAGTAATGCTACGTTCTGGTTGAAATTTGGAATATATGAATCCATATGTAAACAGGCTTTGGTTCAATTTTGACGCCGATCGCTAGAAGAGGTGTTGATTTTTTTTTTTTTTTTTGCGAATAAAAATATTTTTATTAATGCAACAATAAGAAAGATAAATCGTAATAGATTGTCGTCTGCGTATTTCTCGTGTTTTTAATTGTATGGAAATGATAGGAAATATTATCTCAATGATTTAAAATTTTTAACTGTTGCCATCTTATGTTTGTTAACAAATAAAATATTTGTAATTAATTCAAGCAAGGTTTTTAAAATAACTTTCAATTTTCGCTCTTTGCTTTGCTTTTGCCAATAATTCAGACATTGGGATGGTCGTCGAGTTTTTGCATGTGTAATTTTGTTTTTGTTGGGGTTGTTTCATATTGTCAAGCATGGGGAGGGAACAGAAAAAAAAAAGAAAAATATAGAAGAAAGTTTCGTGATGGCCACAACATACTAGTTAATTTTATGAATGCACTAATTATGGGTGATAAATCTCCACATCACAGATAAACACCTTAAAATTTACAGCTGATGTGTTTGTTTTTTAAATGCTATTACATCTTAATATATAAAAATCTTCTGTGCGGACGTTTGTCACCATAAGGCTTCTAAACGGCTGGACCGATTTTGATCAAATTTTTTGTGTGTAATTAAGCTGTGACAAGCATGGTTTCGAAGCGCGATGGATCGAATCCGAAACGTTTTTGTTAATTAATTAATTAATTAAAACATTGGATGGTTATATCTCTCGAATGATTAATATTTATTTTAACCTATTGTTGAGCGAGAACTTCAATAAATATTTAACCCGTTGCCAAAGGACGATAAGAAAGTCAGCTCTGCTTTTTGTAATGAAATTTCCTACTGTTTATCAATTGAGAATTGGTAAAACGTATAGAGAGTGTGTAAAGCCTTCATTTCTTGAAAGCAACGATTTTAGGTCCCGTGAAAGTACCGTACCTAGCAACATTTGTTTCTCGACTCAAATCCATCTGAGTTTTGGCACCAATGTCAAGAATATTTTAAGGATTATCTAACTAATCAGTACATTATTAAAGGAAAAGATGATGAAATTTAAAGATGAAACAAATTTTAGTTTCGTCCAGATAAATTACAACAGGGTAGTTCTGTACACAAAAGATCAGTGCAGTGGAAGATTTTTATCTTTGGTGGAAAGAACAAATTAGGCAATATATGAAATTTTAAAAGTTTTCGTTCAAAAGTTTGGACTGCTAATCGGTCGGAGTTGGCTTCACTCACTGATCGGCTGGATTACAGTAACGTGGTGGCTTAGCGACTTTGGCTATAAACAATAGAGTTGCGTGATCATTTGTTTACATTTTAAAGCTACTATTATTGTAATTTATAGTATTTTTTGTTTATTTGGCGAAATATTTAAATTGCAAGGAATTGTTTTTCGTTTTTAAAGAGTGTTTAATCATTTTAGTTGAAGAATGTGTTTATTTTGCATCGGGAGGTGGGGGTGGGGGGAAGCGCTGAGTGATTTTCGCTTATTCGGAGCACAGTTTTTACCTTTATCATTTCTTAAAACGATATCTTGCGATTGTTTTTAGCCTACTTTCCCAGTAAAAGTCAGAAAAAGAAGAAAAAAGCATGAAGGAATGCTTAATGCATCTTAAAAATATCGCAAAAAAAACAAAAAAAAAAAAAAAAAAGCCAAAAATAAATAAAATACCTAAATAAATATCGAAAAATTAAAAATTGGAAAGTAGGGTATTGAGATGGGGAAAAATGTCTGTCGATCTGTCGGACTGTCTGTCTGTCCCCCCCCCTAATAACTTTTGAATGAATAGTCCGATTCGAACAAACTTTTTTTTGTTCGAAAGATCTCGGCGAGGACACCTCATTCCCATATTTCACTTTTTTATTTGAACTATTTTTTATTCAATTTTGAACAGTTCAAAAAAACTTAACATTAGCGCCTACGGGGAAATTCAAGGCAACTCAGAACTGTGAGGTGAATTTGCTTCAAACAATCTTTGTAGGAAAAAGCTTTTGATGAAAAACTTGTTCATAAAATATTTTTTTGATTTGAACTATTTTCCGTTCAATTTTGAACAGTTCAAATCCCTTAACATTAACGCCTACGGGGAAACTGAAAGTCAATGTAGATTCCGTACTTGAAGGCGGATTTACTTCAAACAAATTTTGTTGGAAATAGCTCTTGACGCCAAACTCCAGACTTCGACTCCGAGAATTTGGGGGCACCTGACTCCGAATCTGACTCCTGTGTCCGACAATTAATCGGACTCCGACTCCTCGACTTCGAAACTTTCAGTTTACTGATGAAGTTGACATTTTGTCCGGGACGGTTTTTTCCGGCGTGGACAAAATAGGACAACCCTGCACATATATGTCTAAGTGAAATAAATAGTTTCAATAAGATATCCATGTATTAATGATAACAACAGTTCTTGATTTGTAATATTCTTTCATTTTCTGCGTTTTCCCATGCTATCTATTAAAAAAGATTGCAATACAGTTTAATTTTATGTGTCGCTTATTCCTTTCAACAACATCGTATGCCGAAAAAACGTAATTTTTCAGGAGAGCGATTTTAAAAGTTAAAAGTAAGATATGTTGTAAAGCTACACTGTAGAAACGATTCAGAAACGTTCCTGGAAAATAATAGGCAGTTGATGTGCCCAATTTCTTCCAGTAACATATCTTGGAAAAATCAGGAACGTTTTCCGCTAAAAGTCAGTAACCTTTCTGAAATAAACCTTGAAACTTTCTGAAGAAGTGCGAAGTCTCCCCTGTTAAAACCAGTCATGTCTCCAGAACCTTCTAGAAAAATTAAATAGGTTTAGGGTAATTGATTAGAGCCTTCTTGATTTACCAAAAAGGCTCCAAAAAAATCAGAACGACCACAGCTCTACAAGAAGGAACCAAGCATATCTATTGCCTGCAATTCCTGCCTTGCAAAGCTGCAGCTATCCATTGACGTTTCCGCCCTCATTGAGAGCTTAGTCAGGCCGTAGGAAACCTTAGGCCGATACACTTAATAAACACGCTCATTCAATCTTTAAACTGGTTGCTAAAAATATTTTCCACAACAGGGAAAAGTCTGCACGCGTGCAACTTTTAGCGATTCAGGAAACTTTTTTGTGAAGATACTTGTTTTTACGGGGAAATAGGTGGAAACGTGTGAAATCCTGAGACGTTCCACGGAAATAACCAGTAACGTTTCTGAATTTTTTTACAGTGTATAATCTAAGCCTCTGATTGAATTTTTTTTCTTACGCATAAGGGCATCTTTAAGAAAAACTCAAAAATAAGTCAAGACTAAATTTTAATCTTTCCTCTAATAGTTTCAATGATCTCAAACACTACTTGCTCACTAGCTACAACTTTCTCTTTTTAACCAGGCTGTTTCAACGCAATTGGATCTAGTGTTCCTCATTCTTCACATGCATTCTTTCTTCAAAACATCCATTTAATTTGATCTGCTTTCCCTGAGTGTGAAAATGTTCTCAAGAAACCGCTTGATGTGAACGGTCTAATATGAGGTACATCTCTTGTCTCCATTGCAGACAGCAAAGATTCAATGATTTTCCGTCTTTTAAAAAGCTTCTTCTCTTCTTGCATCAATAAGCACTTTATTCCATAGACGAAGGCTTCAATACCTTTATTCTCGCCTCTTCAACTTGACATAAAGATCATGACTTTATATTCCTCAGTCAGAATTGTTGTCTGTTGATCCTGTTCGCTGAACTGCAACCAGACGTCGCACCAAATCCGCCAAACGCATGTTTCCTGACCGAGACACCAGTTTCAAGTATTCGGTGAACTGATCGAAGGTTAATCCTCTGTATCTAAAACACAAGAAAAAAACGTAAATGCCCAATCAGGGAATTTGTTTTTAACAACTTTATTTTAATACTAGAAAGTCGCCCGTCAAGATATGACGAGTGAAAATTGCTTCTACATTTGAACGAAGCCATTGCCTGTTTGATGATATTTTGATAGTTGAAATTTTACCCCTAACTCCAGTGGATTAACTATAAACTCCAGTAGGTAGCGTTCATAGTTGACTACTTTTTCGTTTCTTCATTCCCCTGAAATGACACAATCTTACCCGTAAATCAGTTAAGTTACCAGATCGAGTTCAGCCTTGTCACAATAAAGCCTTTCCCTGGATGTTAAACATTACCAAAACATATTATCAAATTTTAATGCCGTGGCACGAGTTTCACTGTTGAAACACTCGGGTTACTCGATCATCGGCTAGTATTTATATGAGGATTATCAGAAAACCGATGTTGTACATCGCATGTTCGTTATTTTGCAAACCACAGGTGCACCTCTAAATTTTCCAGTACCAGAACGCTATTTAACTCTGAGTCAGATTAAAGCCTTGAATCGTAGAATCAATAGCGACATGTCCGCCATCTTGGGGCTAAACGATGCGTTCTTCCTATGTCTGCTATGGTGAAGTAGCGTGTTTTCATTCTTGATTGTGCTTTATATTAACTCCATATCAATTCACAATCAAGAAGCTGGGTGGTCATTCCAAGCTCGTCAGCTTGCGAGATCGAGATTTTCGCTCACGTGATCGGTTGTGACGTAGAAATGTCGCAAAGTAATATTCTAATCTACTCAAACTTAGCTTGCGGCTAGGTTCGAATAGATTAGAATACCACTTTGCAACATTTCTACGTCACAACCGATCACGTGAGCGAAAATCTCGATCTCGCAAGCTGACGAGCTTGGAATGACCGCCCAGAACACGCTACTTCATTACAGCAGACATGGGAAGAAAGCGGCATTTAGCCCCAAGATGACGGAAGTGTCGCTACTTACGCTGTAATCTACTTCGGCTTTTGGTCAGACAACTGAACCACAGGTTAGAATATTCTTTTATTAGTAGGAAGTGGCCAGTCAAGGTATGACGGGTGAAAATTGCTTTCACATTTGAACGAAGCGATTGCTTGTTTGGTGATGATTTGATGGTTGAAATTTTAACCCTAACTCCAGTGGATGAGCCCTAAACTTCAGTAGATAGCGTTAATAGTTGACCACTTTTTCGTTTCTTCATTCCCCTGAAATGACACAGTCTTACACGTAAATCAGTTAAGTTACCGGATCGAGTTCAGCCTTATCACAATAAAGCTTTTCCCTGCATGTCACACATGAACAATAAAATATTATCAAATTGTCATGCCGTGGCGCGAGTTTCATTGTTCATGACGTCAGGAGGGTTACTTGATCCATTCGCTATTATACAGGGTGAGTTCGATCGAATCTGCCATAGGAAAGGGGGTGATAGAAGAGCCTAAGCGGAGTATAGAACCAACCATTATCGTGTCCAATCCTTCACCATAACCGAGTTATGGTGGGTATAAGGAAAATGAGTAAAAAAAAAAATAATCTGAGAAAACGACCGATTTCTGAGGTTCCTGTAGAATCTGCAAAGAAAATAAGTACATATTTCAAAAGAGAAGATTAAATCCTACTAAATAACACCTTTCCCATCAAGATAGTAGCATTTTACGGCGAGTGCTACAAGCTTTGAAACCTTGGACACACTCGGAATTGAAATGGCGCCAAAGTTTTCAAGCGACATTTTCGAAAATAACCGTATGAGCTACAATCGGTCAAATCTACCAAAAACTGACCCATTTCACAAGCTTTCAGATGATACAACAACAAATCATTTTGGACTTCAAGTTCAGCAGAAATTCAGATTTTTGTTTGAAACAGTGTAAAAATCTGCATTCGTTGAAAAAGGAAAACCAGCGAAGGGTCGCACTTTTGTGTTTTAAAGTTTTTGTTTCACGTAAGCATGCTGCTTTCTTTATTCAACAAAATTATAGTTTTATATGAAAATAATAATGTTATCATTTTATTAAGTGAAAAAACACTACAAGAGATAACAAAAAGTAGAAATTACTCCCCCGTGCTTTTAACAATGGAAAAAAAAACAATATTAAAACAGTTGCCCTAACATCAATGAGCACATATAATCAATCTTCAAAATCTGCAAAAGCTGCTGAAATTGGTCTCTGCCACACCTGATACACGCTGTTGCCCTTAACGAACGGAAACAACCGTTGCTCTAAATAAAATTTCATTTCTTACTTTCACTACTGCTTCATCAAGCCGTTCGCTCAATTCCTGCAAACTGGCTACTTCTGTTTTGTAAACTTATTGTTTTAGGAATCCCCAAACAAAGAAGTCTAGTGGCGTCAGGTTCTGAGGATATAGGTGGCCTAAAAATGGGGCCCGTACGACCAATCCATTGGGGATGCTGTTCAGTTAGAAATTCCCGAATGGCATTTGAGGAATGTGTTGGGGCTCCATCGTGTTGGAAAATGATTTCCGCTCTCTCTGCAACAGGAATAACATCAAGTAAGCCAGACAAATGATGTTCAATGAACTCTAAATATGTGTTTCCTCTTAATTACCTCGAAACACATACGGAACAATTGAATGATCTCCTATTACGCCAAGCCAAAAATTTATGCTGAATTGAGTTTGGAACGATAAGTTTCGGGTTAAAAAAGGACTATGTTCAGCATAATGACGCCAGTTATGCAAACTTATGATGCCCCATCTAGTGAACAACGACTCATCTGTCCGCAATATCTTTCTTAGAAAATGGTGTTCTTCGGTGTCTCGGGCTAGTAGTCATCTGCAAAATGTTATCTGCTTTTCTAAATCTGAACTGCGCAATTTTTGAACTAGTGTAAAATGATAAGGGGAATACTTATTTTGGTTCAATGTTTTCACCACTTTACGTTGTGAAAGTCCATCTTCTCTAGCAATCATGCATGAACTCACACTTGGGTTTTCCACTACTTGGTATAGTATATACTCTTCAACATCCACAAAACGGTGATACTGCGAACACATGATTCGTTATTCACTCGAGGGGGCGCATAACTGGCATCAGTCTGCTGAACAAAATCCATTTTTAACCCCAAGTTCCAAACTCGATTTAGTTTAAATGTTTGGCTAGTCGTAATCAGCAATCATTTGATGGGTCTGCATATGTTTTAAGCTGTTTCAATGCAGGAAGCACATATTTAGAGTTCATGGAACATTATTTGCCTAGCTTGCTTGATGCTATTCCTGCTTCGGAGAGAGCGGAAATCATTTTCAAGTCGTTGTTAACTCTGCACATTTTCAAATGCAAAAGAAACGGAAAAATTGAATCTTACTTGCTTCCTCCTGCCGCCAAGAAACAGAAACCTGTATGGACTAGACTCAGGCGACTACGGTCTATAACCCCAGCAGCTTCTAACCATGCATCTACGGACGACATGCTGAGACGGGCAGAGTCAGAGGTAGAAGCAGTACTTCTAGCTTCGAACTGGAAAGCTTCACGAAGTTCCTCTGACCACACCGCAGGAGCACTCCCTCTTCTTGCTACAGCAGCGGTTGTCAAGCGACGAGATCTCTGTTCAGAACAGAAGTGACAGAATTTCAACAAAGATGTAATTGTCACACAAGTATATGTTTCATAAAATAATTCTTTAAAAAAAAATATTAAGAACTTTTCCTAATGTACTCAAAAGGAGAAAATAACTTTTCTGGGTCAGTAAAGACAATATTTAAGTATTCTTGTAGTTTTCAATTATTCCAAAAAAATGACACCACAAATGAAGATTTTTTTTTAAACTACAGGAATACTTAAATTGTTCTTTCTGACCCAGAAAAGTTATTTTGTCCTTTTGAGTGCATTAGGGAAAATGCTTAGTATTTTTTCTAAAAATTCTCTTATTTTATTCTTTTCAGTATAAATGTATTTCAGAAATAGAATAATGTTACCATTACAAAACTTCACCTTTTTATTTTTGTATAAATGCTCAGTACTAAAAGGAAAAAAAAAAAAAAAACTATATACGTGTTTAAAATTTTAAGAAGTTGGCACTAAAAGTTAATCCTTGTTCCTCTCTAGAATTTATTTGTTTGCTACTTAACTAAAATCATTTAAATATTAAAGGTTTCCCAAACTAATTTTGGTTCAAAACATACAAGTTACTCCTGATAAAGATCCTAATATGTATCTTTACTTAGCCCCGTTTTCTATTAATTACCGTGAATACGTTTCATGCTTGCTTCAGAGAAACTTTGATTCAAAATTTTTATTATGATGACTATGAACATTACTGTTGCAGGGCAACAAAATTGGTAACAATGAGTTTCATATTTCAATATGTAATGGAGAAATTACATGAAATTTGCTGTTTTCCTTCCTGACCGAAATTAATTTTATTTTAGAATTTTAACTTTTCAGCGTTAGGTTGCACCTTAAGATTAAGAAAATCATTTTGTGAAATCCCAAAAGTCTTTAATTGGTCTAGTTGCTGAGATAAAAGTAAATGCTAGCCTCAGATTTTTCCGTGACAATTAGGCCAAGTATAATAAAACATTGTAAAAAAATTCCGAAACGTTACTGGTTATTTCCGTGGAACGTTTCGTGATTTCAGAGGTTTTCACCTATTTGCCCAAAAAATCACGTATCTTCTCAAAAAAGTTTCCTGAATTCCTAAAAGATGCACGAATGCAGACCTTGCACTGGTGTGAAAAATATTTTTTGCTTCCAGTTTAAATATTGACGGAGCGTCTTTATTAAGTATATCGGCTTCAGATTGGCAATGGCCCGTCCGGATTGACTAAACTTTCAATGGGAGAAAATAAGTCACTGGATAGCTAGAGCTTTGCGAGGCAGGAATTGCAGGTAAGGAATATGCTTGGTTCTTGCTTGCAACTTTCGCGTAGCTTGGCCGTGGTTGCTCTAATATTTCTGGAGCTGTCTTGGTAAATCAAGAAGGTTCTAATCAAATAAATTAAACCTATTTAGTTTTTCTAGAAGGTTCACGACTGACTTTGTTAGGGGAGCTTTCTTAATATTTCAGAAAGGTTACTGACTTTTATCGGAAAACGTTCCTGGTTTTTGTAAGATATGTCACTGGCTGAAATTGGGCACACATCAGCTGCCTATTATTTTACAGGAACGTTTCTGAATCGTTTTTACAGTGAAGTGCTTAAAGAAGTGGGGTTTGGAGTGGTAAAATAAAGTTTGAACTCTCACCCACTCTGAATACTTGTCATCAGACACCGACGTTGTAATCTTGAGCGCCTGCATTTGACCAATTGAGTCGCCTTTCTTTTTCTGGTAAGACTCCTCCAGTGAAGATTCGCTCAATGGCATGTCGTACCAAGTCAGTTCCCTGTCCATGCTAAAACTAATCTGTAAAGGAAGAGTGATGCTTTTTCAGTAACGTACTTTTTTTTTTTCTTTTTGTGAAATGCATGGTGTAACTCCTTGAACTGTGATTTCAACAATATTTGGGTTTCAACCCTTTTTGGGATAATAGGGAAGAGCAACTGGCGTTGAGTTGAGCTGGTTTACTTTCGTAGTAGTTTTGCAAAAGTATACCTCGTCGAATACGCACCAATAACACATTCATCTGCCCAAACAGAAGTTAACATTATCATGGTCATTTGCTTAACTTGTCAAAGTCACAGCACATTCATTGGGTACTTAATTATCAACAATAAAACGTGCTTTATAAGGTTATCAATTTTTGTTGCAGCCGATTATCGACAATTAAATCACTGGAAGAAGAAACGAGCTTTTAGTGTAGCATATGAACATGATTCAGTAAACATTTACTAAAATCATTTAAAAGCTGAAACTTGAATAAAAACACCTAAAATTGTGTAAAAAAGTGTAACGCTAAAATTACACACTTGCGTCTAGTCTTTCTTTCTTCTTTTAGCTCCTATCACACTGTAAAAAAATTCCGAAACGT
Source organism: Uloborus diversus (assembly GCF_026930045.1). Classification (NCBI taxonomy): domain Eukaryota; kingdom Metazoa; phylum Arthropoda; class Arachnida; order Araneae; family Uloboridae; genus Uloborus; species Uloborus diversus. The sequence goes on from NC_072738.1 coordinate 141,061,055, forward strand.
TACTAGTTATTCCCGTGGAACGTCTCTGGATTTCACACGTTTTCACCTATTTCCCCGTAAAAACAAGTATTATCACAAAAAAGTTTCCTGAATTGCTACAAGTTGCACGCGTGCAGACTTTTCACTGCTGTGGAAAATATTTTTAGCAACCAGTTTAAAGATTGAATGAGCGTGTTTATTACGTGTATCGCCCTAAGCTTGTTTACGGCCTGTCCAAATTGACTAAGCTCCCACATGTGAGCGAAAATGTCAATGGACAGCTACAGTTTTGAAAGGCTGGAATTGCAGGCAAGAGGTATGTTTGGTTCCTTCTTGCGTAGCCTTGGCCGTGGTCGCTCTGATTTGATCTGGAGTCTTCTTGGTAAATTAGGAAGGTGCTAATCAATTACACTAAACCTGTTTAATTTTTCTAGAAGGTTCTAGAGATATGACTGGCTTTAACAGGGCAGATTTCGCAAATCTTCTTAAAGTTTCAAGGGTAATTTCAGAAAGGTTACTGAGAGCGGAAAGCGTTCCTGATTTTTCCAAGATATGTTACTGGAAGAAATTGGGCACATCAGCTGCCCATTATTTTCCAGGAACGTTTCCGAATCGTTTTTACAATGCAGGTTTATTTTGATGAGGACTACAATCTGAGTGTCTTGCCTCCCTTACACATGATATATTTTTGTTACAATACATAACACATATAAACGAAACATATGAAAGAATTTACATCACAAAGAGGGAAAGTACATCCGAAACGAGGGTTGGAGTCGAACGCACCACCTCAAGTGCGCGAAGCAATCGCTTAGACCAATCGGCCGCTGAGGCCCCTCTAATCTTTCTTCTGGACCTTCAGAACACTCCCCTCACTTCACTTTGACTCCTTATGGTTGATTTGCATTTCTCTGCATCGACACAAGGCCAGCTCAACGAAAACTGTGGCAATTTGAAAGTCACTGTACAAGTTGTTTAGTCACAGCGATTATAATTTTGCAGGATAGAAAACACCAGGACGATTCGGATTAAAAAAGGATTGCAGACTCTGTAATGCGTTCTTCTTGCATTTCTTCGTGTTCCACGGGAATTTGGTAGCACAAAAGCTTCCAATTAAGAGTAGTATGCAATAAAAACGAAACTTTTGAATGATCAAATCATATTTTAAATTTTTTTAAATTGCTGTATATAACGTGTTTCGGAGTCAATAAAGTTCTTTCTCAGCACAGGAAAATTATTGAACTGCAACAATACGCAGAAGTCATCAAAAAGCCTATTTTTTTTTTAATTGCGTAGAGGAGTTTTGTTTTTTTAAATGTGTACAGTGACTGCCAAAGTGATAAGGCAAATGAAAAAACTCCAAATTTTGGCTGCATTTGGTCGGAAAGTTATGCAAATATAATGACTGAAAACTAGTGGTAAAAAAAAAACTTCTTTTATTACTTTTATTGGAAAGACTCTACATAGGAATTCCGTGTTTATGGAATAAAGTTTGAATTTAAACATGTCTGTTATATAAATAAAATCATGTATGGACATGTTGAACATTTCGGGAACTGCTCAACTTGTTTTACAAAAAGAGAAAAAGTTTTATGATGTGAAACTAATGTCACGACTGACTTTTGAAAAAGTTCATAAGAGACCAAGGGTTGAGAGTGCCAAAAATAAGTTGTTATAGGTAAAAAGTGGTATAGTGTTATTTTTTCTGATGAGAAAAAGTTTAATTAGGATGCACTAAATAGTTATCGCTACATCAGGTACGATTTCTTTGCAAAGGGGGGACAAATTTCAAAGCGTACATTTACAGGCGGCTCAGTAATTGTCTGAGGAAGTTTCGGAATGAACGCAAACTACTCCAATATTATTTTGTGCGGGGCAGAATGAATCCTGAGTAATGTTTGTGTGCTGAACAATATATTTTTTCACAAGCACCGTTACTTACGAGTTCAAACAATTTGCTTCAGCTGGATAATGCCTATAATTAGAAGTTTCTCAAACTTCAAGATCATTGCTCGATGCATATTTTGAGAAATTACTGTACTGGCTGGACAAAAGGCTCGATCTAAGTTTAATGGAAACTTTGTGAGACACTTTGGCAAATGCATTATGAAAAAAATGGCATTCAATATCGAAAAAGCATGAATTCATTTTCTCCATCGAAAAACACAGGATACAAATTTCCAATAACGTTTTTAAACTTCCATGACTTTAAGACAAATAAAAGCGATTGGAAAAAAAGGGGATATTATGAATGACTAGGGATTTTCAAGGCTTAACAATCGTAGTCCTTACAATTTTATCGAGATTTAGCAGTGACATTTTTTTTATTAATCACGGCAAAACATCTATATTTGTATTTTCAAATGTTCTGCATTCCACAATGATTTCTAGCATATAAATGCATTTTGTGCAGAAATTTCTCTGAATTATTTGAGAAATATTATTTTTATGTGCAGTTTTTTGATGTCCTTATAATTCTGATCACCATTGTAGTGTTTAAAAGAAAGACAAGAAATGTACAACAAATTGGTTATAGGCATTTAGTACCTAAAGAGAAACAAAACTTTTGTTCTACAGAAATCCCGCAGAAAGTTCTCTGTCAATACTATACATTAAGGGGTTCTACTATATATGTGAAGAAATATTCAGCGTTGACGTGTCGACGCAGCCGCCATTTTGAATCAGAGCACGTATTTGCAAGGTAGGCTTTCCTAGCATTCCACAGAGGCATTCTTTTTTTTTTATGCTGCGTTTTAGCACAACGTTTGAATGAAGTGAAACTGCGCTCTTTAATGGGGTTGTTTCCTTCAGTCAAAAGTAGTACTTTTAGTCACTAAAATTGATAGAATAAGCAAAAAAAAAAAAAAAAAAAAAAAAACATGGACCCAGAAAATTCTTTTCTTTTCCCAACAGCTATTTTTTATTTTTTTGAAATGTCCGATTTTTCAAACAAGGCGTGGTCTAGATGACGTCATAAATGATGCTTTTTGGCGCACTTTTGTACCGCGTTTCCACGTTGTGATAATCAAGAAGCGAATTAAAATAGCGCTCTGCGCTTGCTATCAACCATATCGTTGCCAATACACGTGAGTAAAGATGCGAATTAAATGTTTTGCTTTGTGTATGGCAACGCAGAATGGCATTTCATCATTTGTGATGTCATCGGCAAGAAATGTAAACAATGAAAGATCACCGTTTTAAATAATTTTTTAAAAATATTAAACTTAAACAAATAATTTAAAAAATGGTTAGATCCTATGTTTTTAAGCATGTTCTTTCAGAAAAAAAATACTTTTAAAATATTCGAAACGACCCCATTCTGTAATGGTGAAACAGTTTGGAACCGAAACATCCGTGATAGTTTGTGCAAAAAATACTCAAAAACAGCGTTTGAAAAAGCATTAATCTGATCTACTGATGGAAACATAATTTTCTCGGTTGGGGGAGGGGGCTTGTCGATATCTTAACTTTAGGGAATTCTATCTAATTTTACAAAATCTACTATTATCTAGAAAATAGTAGAAAGCAATTAGACGCAGCTAAAAGAGTAAAATAGGAAAACCAGTTTCGATTTCAATCGCCCCCTTCGTCCAGGTTAAGCAAATGAAAGATAGATTAATTATCGTACATGTAAAACTTAAATACTTGAGAAACAGTTTCTAAACCAATCTGGTTCTAGCATTTGCTGTATCAGATTGGCAGAAGTGATATTGGAAAATGCAAATTCGCGATCAAGTAAAACTAGAGGAACTTTGGGAACCCCAAAAGACTCGTTCTAAATATTATTTAGATCTTGGTGTACATATAAAGCTCCAAAATAATCGATCTTCCCAAAAATGGAAGAACTGCAAAAAAAATGTTTCGTCGGAAAATTCAAATGTGTGACCGGTGTCCCACCAATCTTTCACGTCAAGAAAATTTCTTGTTTTTTCACGTTTACTTTTCATGTTCCAATACCCACATTTTAAAGCCCGCCTTGTTTGCCCGATATATTAAAGACCACATACACAGTTGACTTTTCCTTAATGGATACGGATACGGTAAGTTGTATTTTGGTCAGAAATTCAAAACTTGTTCACATTTTGTTTTACCCAGGCCAGTCATTTTGACTTTGAAAGAGTTCTTACATAAAAAAGGGCGTTGTTTTTGTTGTTTCCCGATAAAATTTGCATTGAGTGTATTCCCTTTGTCCCCCGTCTCCTTCGAATTCGAAGAAAAATTCGAAATGACGGGTCTGGTTTTACTAATTATTTTCACAACTGTTTTGTTTACGTCTTTTTTGATGCTTTGCCTACACCCTTCCCCCCACCCTCAAGTAAAGTTTACTAAATATAACTAATGTACTTTTACAAGGTTCTGGTCCCGGTCAGTGTCCACTTCCTCCTTGGTCCAGTAGTCCTTTCCAACGGTGTAAGAACCGACCCACGATCGTTGCACTTTCGTGTGACTACGCTTGGCCAGTTCCTTCTCGGCTGAAAGACCACGAGGGGTCCATTCTGACGTCATGGGGACCTGCGTTCGGCTGTCTTTCGCCAGTTCATCAGACTCTTCTTGGTTTCCTAAGGCAAGAAAAGAAACTGAAAATGTTCGAATATTCATTGATGAAAGATTGTTTAGTGAAGTAAACTGTTTCTTAAAGTCTAATTTTCAAGTGTTTAGATAAAGATTAGTTTTTACTTTTTAATGGGGCTGCGTTAGGGGTTTGTCTTTTGCTGACCTAGTGCAATCTCCCGATAAGGCATCGAGTCTTTCAGGTGCCACTTTAAAGCGCGAATGTCAATGGCACTGATAATGGGCTTGTTTCTCTCAGTCAAAAGTACTACTTTTAGTCACTGATATAGATAGAATATGCAAAAAGTAATAATAACATGAAGCGAGAAAAAACTTTCATTTTTCCAACGTTTATTCATTTATTTTTTTTACTGTCCGATTTTTCAAATAAGGCGTGGTCTTTATGACGACACAAGTAAAGAACTTTGGCGCGTACTCTACTGGCGTGCCCACTGCATACGCTTGCAGTCTACTGCGTTCCCACGATATGATAATTAGGAAGCGAATTAAATATTGCGCTCTACGCTTGTTATTAACCATATCGTTGCCAGTACATGCGAGTAAAGAAGTGAATTAAATATTGTGCTCTACGCTTGTTATTAACCATATTGTTGCCAGTACATACGAATAAAGAAGTGAATTAAATATTTTGCTCTGCGCTAATGTCATCGGTGAATGACATTTCATTACTTGTGATGCCATGCGCAGAAGGGCAAAAACTAAAATTGAATATGCGCACCGATTAAAATATTTAAAAAAAATATTAAACTTTGTCAAATCATTTTAAAAATTGTCAAGTCCTATGTTTTTAAGCATACTCTTTCAGAAAAAAATACTTTGAAAAGTTTGGAAACAACCCCATTTTGACACACAGTTTCCACCAGATAGAGGTATTTGCGCTCTCTTTGCGAAAACTGCACTAGGGATTTAATCTAGCCGGATGCATTCCAAGTAAAACAAACGCCAAAGGAATCCTTTACATGCATTATAATCATTCGACACAAGCACTGACGATTTTCTGCACCTCGAAAATACTGATCGCACACGTGTCCGAACCAGAGACGAATGTTTAGAACGTCAGTGCCTAACCACCATGCCACCCAGACTTCAGGTTAAGAAGTATTACTTTCCTAACAAAAAAGAATATTAGAAGGTGATCAAGTAGTATTTCTTAAATATTTACACTTTATAGATGTTTAAAATGAAGACTAATTTATGCGTATAGATTTCTGCTACAGTAATAACATATTTTTTTCTAACAAACCTCTTTCGATTTTTATTACGGCTTTATTACAGTTACAGTACTGAGGTGCAAAGATTTTCAAAAAACTCAACACGACGAACTTACCGAAAGTTTGCCAAATTTGGCACCACCTGAAAAAAAGACACTTGACGAAGTTACGGTAACGTTCACAGATTAAAATTAAAATTGCCGCCAAAACAATAAATTTGGCAGCAAAAAAATAAAATAAAATAAAAATTTTATTAAATCGGAAAATAATCCACTAAAAAAGAACTAAAGTCATTAATTATATTAAAAAGGCCATTAAAATCTTAAATCATCCGCCGACTCCGTTTATCCAATCTCGGCAATAGACAACGTTACCGTAACCCCGTTAGACTCTCAGTTATCAAAATTTCTGCGAGACGATGGATTTGAGAAGAAGGTAACCCCGTCGCTGAAATAGGAGATATTTCGATAATTAGGAATCTGGCGCGGTCGTGTCATTTTTGGCATAAATAATTTGATTTTGGTAACCCTGCTGATTTATAGTAAGCCTATGTGAATCTTAGAGCAGGAATTAAAATGGGGAGGGATCAACAACAATCATAGGCTTAGCAAAAGCTGATCCAAAAATCCCAATTCACGTGACTCAACAACGACTAATAGTTGGCACGTTTTGCATGAAACAAACGAAGGAAATCTAATTTTTTCCAATGCTTTGCAATAAAATCAATCAACGTGACTTGGGGTCTTGGTTTCACAAATGAAAGTTCACACTCCCTCCATTTTATCTCTTCTTAATGATGTGATAGTCTTTCCGGTCTCTTTGTTTAGATTTGCAAAGAAAAATACCTCTCGCGCTGGCGCTGGAGGCAAAAATTGACGCCAATGAAAAAAGATCGCCAGATCCCCAATTATCGGAATCTTCCCTTGAAATATTTACCTGACGACAATGAAATGAAAGATGCGGATTTTCCAGTTCCAACACTCTTGCGTCTTTTCAAACTCTCCTTGCCGAAGTACTTGGCAGTGGCGTTCTCAGAAGCCGTGATAGTTAGTTGCTGCTCCAACCTGCTTTGCTGTCTCATCGGTTTCTGTCCGTCATCTGGGAGAGTCTTGGCAGACAGTTGCAAAGTTTCACCTGACAGTACTTGGTCAAGTACACTTGATACATATCCTGCTTTTCCCATCTTAGTTCCAATCTTCGGCATTTGCCGTCTGTCGGTAGTTGAAACTGCAGTAGTACGGGGCTTATCCGCTTCGCTTTGCATTGAAATCACGGGTTCACTTGTTTTCTCATTCATGTTGAGAAAAATTAATATTTCATTACCGTTTACAAGAAGCATTTATATTTACTCGAGATCTCGTATTTACTTTGTAGGACATTGCGGAAAATAGTTGTTACTAATATTTCACTTTGGACGCTAAGTTAATTTACAATTTTTATTTTGTAAACAGTTCACTTATTATCTAATTTATTTGTTGCCACCGTTTTTATGACAATTGCTTTAACTATGCTTTTAAACTGGTTCATATCTTAACTTAATTCTTATAGGCCGTGCCAAACTCATAGCAACAAAGAGGGTGCTACAAGGAGCACCCGGTTTAAATTACGTTGCCATGGATTGGTGGATCCTATCAGCGCCTCTTGCGGTCAAAATGGGTGATGACCAATCAAAAATAAACAAACTTTGTAACGTTGACATTGATTGGTGGATGCATGAACGTATCCTGGTTGCATCGGTTGACTTGGCAATATATCGCCAAGTTAGCTACAAATTTGACGAAAAAATATTTTAATATGAAATTAAATCTTTTATTTTCTGTTTTTTCATTAAATTAGTGAAGTGCGTGTCAAACTTGCATAAAAAAAATATTTTAATATCTTAATATATAAAAATCAATGTCCTGAGATAACATATATATATATATACATATATATATATATATATATATACATATATATATCAACGCACAGCCAAAACCACTGAAGCTTCAGACTTGAAATTCGGCAAGCATGTCTGCATGATTACGAAAGTAACCACTAAGAAAGGATTTTTCGAAATCTCAATTAGTTCGGGAGAAATTAATTAAAACCCATTAATTTATGCGAAATTTAAATCTGTCATTGAAATTCAAATCCCTTATTTTCGAAGGCTTTCCTCCATTCAAATCAGTATTCAATACTTCATCTCAACTTTTGATCGATAGCGAACTATAAATTTGATATTGTTTTTGTTTCTCACGTAATTCTTCGAGGCTTTTCTCAAGCCAAATCGTAATGTTTCTGTCTATTGCTTTCATTTTTTCAAAACTAGAAACGAAGTTTTTAAGAACATCATCACAGGCGGACTATCCTTTTGAAGTCAGAAGAGTGTAGTTTCCTGTTAAAGTTTGCTTTGCAATAACCATTATTAAGTCACAAGGACAGACATTAAAAGTAGCAGGGATCGATTTAAGAGAAGACTTTTTTTCACACGGCCAATGTTATGTAGCTTGCTCCAAAGTCAGATCATCAAGCAGCTTAATAATTTTAGCACCAGAAAAAAAAACTAAAATTGTTGTATACAAAGGAGTTTTTGCTTAAACATAGGTATATCAATAAAATGTGGATGGCCTGTGTTTGCAAAAATAATCAGTACTTCAAAAGGATCGTTAATAACAGTTAAAGATCGGTTAAGGACAAGGGCATATATGTAAGGAGTCCAGGGGTCCCGGGATCCTCCCCAAATTAGAAAAAGTTATAGGTAATAAGTAATTATTATAGGGGATTTTCGAAACTAGGTGCACCAAGCACTGTTAACCCCTGCTAATTCCATTACCCGAGCAATGCCGGCTACGGGAATGCTAGTATTCATATAAACATTTTATATTCTGTTTTCTCATTGAATCAGTGAATTGAATGCCATACTTGACTTTATCAAACATCATCTGGCAATGAGGACTTAGTGGTGCGGAAGGATAGCACGTTATTCTGGTAATAGGTAGGGCGCAAGTTCGAATCCGGGCAGAACTAAAGAAATCAATAAAAATTCCAATTAAACTTTAAAAAATTACTTACAAAGTAGGAAACGAAAATTTTAAACTATTATTATTTGCTTTACTACGCATTGCTTTGTAACTTCCTAGGGTTCTAAGGACCTTTGACCTTCAAAATTTTCGATTTTCTGGAAAAAATATATGTTATGCATAATTTAATTCTGAACAATTTGATACCTTATTTATTACCATACGCCAAAAGCTTTTCAAGTTATCGTAAAAATGCGTTTATTTTCCCCATAGAGATTTATGTTAGCAGCAGTTGTTTAAGCTTCTTTTTCTCAGCTGCCGGTTTCATCGGTTTTCTCGTTTCGCGCATGATATCTCACAAAGTTTCTTATATATTTCCGTAAAACTTTTCATGCATGTTTTTTGGAAAATTTTTATGATCTGAACCTAAATTTAAACTAAAAATAAAAGTTAAAATTTGAAAAAAAAAAAAAATGCCCAAACTTTTGGAAAATTTTGATATTAACTTATAAAATTTCAAAAAAATAAATAAATAATTTTTAAAGCAATTAATAAATTAGGTTCAAGTCATAAATATAAATCAGATAAACATATATTAAAAATTTTATGGAAATATATAAGAAACTTTTTGAGATATCATGCGCGCAAAACGAGAAAACCGAAGAAACCGGCACCTGATAACTTGAAAAGTTTTTGGCGTATGGCAATAAATCCACTATAATATTAAAATCTGTTCGCGTCTGTCTGTCTGTCTGTCTGAAGATCTATCTTCTCGAGAACCGCTGCGAATCGAGAGTCGAACGAGATACCGATCAATTCAAAATTTTCCAAAGAAAACAATGGGACCAATCTCGTAATTGTACGACTTTAATTAGCGGAGATATTAATTAAAACGTTAATTAACATTACGTTATTCAGGAATATTTATTTCTTTCCTGTTGCCATTTTGAATCTGGGTGAGCAAATAAAATTCTAATAATTGTTTTAAAAGAGATTTTTTCGGTTGCTGTCCAAATCTTAAAACAATGTCTCCATTTAGAATTTTATTTTAAATTAGTTTAAAATTGGTTGCTCCTATTCGGACGCAGCCTTTATTTTATCGTCTGTCCTTTTTTTATTTTTTACATTCAATGTTCTTAACCCTTTTCAGAATATGAAAGTTGTTTCTTTAGCTATGTTTATTGATTGTAGTATAAGTTTATCATTCACAGGCCTCATATTTGGGTACACTTTGGATGTGCGACTAATTATGTTTATTTTTTTGGACTTTTTCCCGTCACATGGATGAGTTTTCGAATTGTAACAAGACTCTTTTTCTTTCCTGTTTCTATTTTTAAAATACAGTTTATATCGTTAAAAGAACATGTTAAATTAAGATTGTTTGGATTTCTATGTGAAACAGAGTTGAACAAAAAAGATTGTTTTTAAGAATTTTATGTTTGGATTTCTATGTGAAACAGAGTTGAACAAAAAAGATTGTTTTTAAGAATTTTAACTAAAGCTAAATTGGAATATGATGACATGGTATTAAATTAATGCTTATAAGTAGTTATTTAGTCTTGGTGCTTAAGTTTCACGTAATCAACCAAAAAGTATCTGTCATTCTTTGTAAAAAGCTGATTGTAATTATGCATAAATAGTTCAGATATAGTCTATCAGATGTAATACATTTTAACGTGAGCACAGATTATAGTTGATAATGCATATATTTTCATCTTTTGTGCTAATTGAAAATACTCATCACTTGTATCATTGGTAACTATGATTAAAGTTAAGGAGATTATTGCCAAAAATATGCTCTACTGGTGTTTTGCAAACCTTGCATTACGCTTATTTATTTACTCCTCAGCGCTTTAGAAACTGATGTCAGAGTAATACAAAAACATTAATTGGACATCTTTCATTTTTTATGTAGCCCGTGCAACGCCGGGCACGCAGCTAGTAAGGTATTAAATTGTCCAGAATTAAACTATGCATAACATATATTTTTTTTCCAGAAAATCGAAAATTTTGAAGGTTAAAGGTCCTTTGACCCCTTAAGAACTCATCATATTTCTTTTAATCATCATACATAGATTATATTTACTATAAATGTAAATATTTAAAGTGTGTCCTTGCTTATTACAAGGCACTATTAGTATTAAAAGGGTGTAAAAGGAAGTCATGTGATGCACACATCAGCTTGTTTCTTGGATCTATCTGAAGGACAAAATAATACGACACATTGATCAGCTTTATCCTTATATCTACTTATAATCTTATACTAATAATATAATCGTGGAATACGGAACAATAACAAAGTAGCATGCTAAGAATAAATCACGCTTCTTTTCAGTGCAGTTCGTTGTGACTCTCAGCGGACAACAGAGGGCTGGCAATGCTGTCATATGAATGGTATTGTTATGGGGTTATCACATTTTAACATTGAATAACTCTTAAAGTAACTTCTTACAATGCGTGTGTGGTATTAAAAAATGATCAAAAAAACACCTTTGAGAGATTCAATTCAGAATTCATAAAAGCGTGCAATCTTCTTGCTCGTCACGAAATATGATTCCCAGCAATAAATATTGCGACAGATATCAGCTTTATGAGACTGCTATAAAAGCACAATAGTAATTACTGATAGGGATTGCGTTAGAGCTGAATTTATTATTCAACAAGTATTATGTCCTGATAAAGCAAAACTGCTCTGAAGAAATTCCTTTGTTTTCGATGCGTTCTTTTTCGAATTAAAATCATGAGAAAATGTTTCGGAAATGTTGTCTTTATTGCAGATCTACTTTTTCTTTTTTCAGTGAATTTTGTTTTAAAATGTAAAATTCAACTGTTTTGAAAACAAAAACCATCGTCTGACTCAAAGAAGGAACGAAAATGATTGACTCAGCACCTGAGGCTCAATTCACCGACCGCCAAATCATCAAAAATCTATTTGTGCTCTGCAGTGGCTTTTTGTTTTTGTACATCGCGTACGATGCCCTATTTATGCTTCAAAGTACGATGAACCGTGAGCAGGGTATCGGAGTGGCCTGTCAAGCCATTGTGTACAGCTTTTTTTGTTTGTGTTCACTGCTGTTGCCGAAGTATATTATCAAAAAACTGGGATCTAAAGTGACTCTCACAATCGGAATGTTTGCATGCGTTCCGTATGTAGCTGCGAATTTTTATCCTCACTGGGCTGTTATGGTTCCCTGCGCATTGTCCGCTGGCTTTGGATCATCTTTGTTGTGGGCGTCACAATGCACATACTTGAATGAAATATCCGTCCTATACGCCAAGCATCAATTTCTCAAAACTCATTCTTCGAGAGGAAGTTCCTTCAGCTGTGACAAATCGAGCTCGATCCAGTTCAACTGGGTAAATAACAAAGCATTAAACAACAAAGAATCTCAAACATCAGCCATCAATGATCCACGAACTAACATAAATAAAAAGGATGAAGTTAACGAAGAAACTTTCCAGAATACTCAAAATTCAGAAAAATGCCTGGAATCAAGTTCGGAAAAGGAGTCGTCTGCTTATTCCAGGATGGTAGAATCATGGACAGCAAGGTTCTTTGGCTTCCATGGCATGGCATACATGGCGACACGCATTATAAGCAACCTGATGTCTTTCTACTTGCTCCAGAAAGACGCCCCTGACTCCAAGTTCAGCAACAGCACGTGTGTTTGCGGAGCAAACTTTTGCAATGTGGAGTCAGAATGCTTTGCCCACAATGTCGAACCCCCCAGCACCGAAGTGAGGTACATACTCACGGGAATATGCGTGGTAATTGGTCTTTTCTCGGTATTCTTGGTGGGAATATTCCTCGATCCCTTGAAGATGGGCAAGGAGGAAGTGTCTTTTTCTTTAGATTTCATGCTGTCTACATTTAGGCAAGCAAGAAAGAAGAGGCAGATACTGTTAATACCGCTGTGCTTTTATGTTGGAATGATACAAGGATTCTACACAGGAGACTTTACAAAGGTAAGACTAACTTTTCCTGCATTGTCATAAGTACTAATTTGTCATGCATGTAATATCCTACAGTTTGGGCAAAAGTTCAGTCAGTAGCGCTGTGAAGTCAATAGAAAGTCTGATCACATCAATATGTGAGCTTCCAGGTTAGCCTCGCCCAACCTGCAGAAATTAAAATACCGTCTAAAAGCAGTAAGTTACCCCCCCCCCCCCCCCCCAAGTCAAGGCTGAGGAAGAACTACATGCAATATAGACAGTCAGGTTATCAGATCCTGAGACTGCAGTTTCTTTCTTATTAGAACCCATCTGTCTGGAATAGTGATTAAGTGAACTGGAAGCAGATGTCATCTCATTGAAGCTGAGAGTTCCAACAAACTGGTCGACAAAGTAAATTTATCTCACCAGCGAGAGTCCACAGCATGGTGCGGTTCGACTCGTGAATAGAAGGGAAAGTAATTTACCACTAAGTTACCGCCCCTCCGTCAAATAGTAAGCTGCTTTAATCGATCTAATAAGTAATTTTATTTTGAGAAGCTCTTTTAGAGTAATTTTTTGGTCGATATGTTTTTTAATCTATCGTTCGTCAAAAATTTGCTTCCGTTTAGAGTTACGCCATTTTGTACCTATGTATTGGCAACTGTATGTATTTGTCTTTTCATTCGTAGAACACGTGTTGAGAAGAATAAATGAAGTTGAAAAACGTTTGGTTTCCGTAATGGGGTTGTTTACTTCAGACAAAAGTAATACTTTTTGTCACAGAAATTGATAGTGTAAGCAAAAAAAAAAAACATGGACTCAGACAATACTTTTATTTTCCCAACAGCTATTTTTTACTTAATTTTTAAAATAGAGGATTCTTCGAACAAGGCGTGGTCTTTTATGACGCCACAAATGATGCACTATGGCGCATCTTTCTACCGCACGTTATGATAATCAAGAAGCGAATTACAATTGCGCTCTACGCTTGCTATCAACCATATCGTTGCCAATTCACGTGAGTAAAGATGCGAATAAAATATTTTGGACAGTGAAAATGGCAACACTGAATGGCATTTCATCATTTATGATGTCATCGGCAGAAGCGTTAAACGATGAAAGAGCATCGATTTATGTAATTTTTTTAAAATATCAAACTTAAAGAAATTATTTAAAAAATGGTCAGATTTTATGTTTTTTGGCATGTTTTTTCAGAAAAAAATACTTTTAAAATTTTGGAAATGACCGCATTACAGAGTGCGATTTGTTTTTGTTTTTATTCTGTGAAAATGTATAGACGTTTTGTTTCCTATTTAATAGATAGCTTTAAAGGATTTAATTCCCACTTTTGAATTAGCTGTCATATGTATATAATTTATGTTACGATAAGAGTGTTAGGGTGTGTATGTGTTTATCAGAATAACTGTATTTGAAAATTAGCATTTAATTTTTTGACTGAAAATTTATGGATTCTTGTGTCTTGTAATCAATATTTTGAAATTATTTCATACGCAGGCAAACTAGCATTCAAATTAAAGCATAAAAAAGTAACAAATATTTATTCTCAAATCTAAAACTTGTTCTAAACGCATCTGCTGTTCACAGGAGCTTGGAGAGAAGTTACTCGCCAACAAAGCAAACGTATATAATATACTTAAGAGCTCTTAAAGTAATTACTATTTAAGTAAAAAGTGTTTTTATGGAACTAAAATGTTTTTCGCACTCATGATATATGTTTTATTACATTTATAGGTAAAATCAGTACAAAAATTTAAACATTATAGGCGACTGTGGGATATGTAGTCGTTGAATGCATGTTTTTTTTTTCTTTATTTAGAAGTAAAAATCATTCTTACATACCTACGAAAAGTTAATGGACCTCCTGGTGTGGCTTTTACTTCACAGTTTATAATGCTACAATACTGCACTATTGCTATAAATCTTATTTTTTCCGTCTATAGTTAAATGTTTTTATTATTCATGGCTTTAGTTAATGGAAACTTCTTCAGCGGTTACGGTCAACTCCAAATTGCTCCTCAGGTCACATGGTATTGTTGCCGTATCGGGATAGCAGGGTTGCACTCTCTCCATCTATTCTTTCTCAATGGTATAGATAAATATTTACCCTCGATTTAATATGATAACATAGTACGAGAACATGTTATTAAGTGGTTAAATGGTCAGGCGGCATAGTTCGTAGACGAGATGATTCAAAATCTGGAGCTGCGAAAAAAGTTAACTGCTGAAAAAAATGAAATGTTCAATTTTCGGTCGGTTGTAGGATATTCTTTCATCATTAAATATTATTTTCCTTCGTTACGAAAAGTTTCTTACATCAAAAGTGATCCTAGTATAAAACTTTGCAGCCTAAGCAATGTGAATCAGAAGAAATTACATTTTGCTTTGTAACTGAACGAGTTTCCCGTCTAATGCGTAACTTAACACGTTTACCTCTGAATCCACACTGTAAAAAAGATCTGAAACGTTAATGAGTATTTAAATGTAACGTTTCGGGATTTCAATGGTTTTTATCCACTTCCTTGAAAAATCAAGTATCATTGTCAAAAAGTTTCTGAATTGCTACAAGTTGCACGAATAATGAAGGCTTCTCACTGTTGTGAAAAATACTTATAGCTTCTTGTTTAAAAATTAACTGAGTGTATTTATAAAGTGTATCGGCTTCCGTTCGCTTACGGCCTGTCCAGACAGATCAAGCTCCCAAAGGGTGTGAATAAATCTATGGACTACATAATTTTGCAAGAATTACAGGCAAGTCAAATTCTTGATACTTACTTGCGATTCTGTCTTAGCTTTGGCCATGTTAACAGTACTGCTTTTAGAACTTTCTTTATAAATCAGGAAAGTACCAAGCTCTTATATTATACCTTACTTAATTTTACTCTAAAGTTTCAGAGACGCGACCGGCTTTAAACGGGAAGATTTCAGAATTTTTCAGAAAGATTCCAGGAAAATTTCAGGAAGGTTACGGACTTTTAGCGGAAAATGTTCCCGGCTTTAGCAAGATATGTTACCGACAGAAATTGAGCACATCAGTCCATTGTTTTCCCAAGAACGTTTCTGAATAGTTTTTACAGTGAAAGAGTTTCCCATCTGATGTATAACTTAACACTTTTGCCTCTGCACCCATGAACAGACATATCTTCCTCATTGTAGCGGTTTTTCTCCGTATACCCATGAGAAGATATAAAATGGGGATACATTAAAGTCTTTCATTGTTAGAGCAAAGATCCTACGCCATATGATAGCATCTCTACATAGTATAAAATGAAGTCTCCAAAAAGCGTCTGTGTGTTTGAACTCGCAAAGCTCGAGAACTAGCCGCCGATTGCGCTGAAATTTTCACAGTTTATCTCTTTAATCCTGAAAAGGTTTGCAGACCAGTTCGAATAAAATTCGATGAATAGTTCTTTTTTTATTGAGCAATCACGATTGCTTATTGTTCTCACTTGACTGTTTCTGACGTTCCTTTGATTTTTCACACCGCCGCCCGCCGCACCATCACCGTCGACGGGCTCCTCACGATGCTGCACCTCTAGCGAAAGCCGTCTCCAGGTTGCATCCATGTCCTACACACACCCGCATACATACACAACTACACACACGCTTACATACACACAATAACACACACAAACATGTACACACACATACACCTACACACATACACAAACACATACACACATACAAACATACACATACGCATACATACAGACACCCACACATGCAGAAACCCACACATACAGGCACCCACACATACACACAAATACCCACACATTCATGCCTGCACACAGGCACAAACATATATGCCTACACAGACATACACATACCCCCCCCCCCCAACACACATTCATACACACAACTACCCACACACTTATGCCAGCACACAGACACAAACACACATGCCTACACACACATACACATAACCCCTACACACAAACACATACCCCCACACACAAACACACACGCCTACATGCACACACTCATGATTGCGAAAAACATAATTTGAATTCAAAATGTCAAAATTCAAATTAATTTTTTTTCCTAATTTACGTTCAATTTTCACATAAATTCTCAAATATGGGGGTGAAAAATTACTTGCACATATTAATATTATATGTCGTTGGAAAGAGTAGAATTTTCCGTGTTCTACGTAATTTGTTTCAATACTCTAACTTAATTACGGCGGGAGTTATTTGCGTTTTTAGCTCGAATTTTTTTAGGCTTAGCTGAAATTTATGCACTACTTTCCTCATTGAAAAAAATCAATAAAAAGTGAAGGAATTGTCCCACAGTTTTCTTTTTGACAGCATTGGAAAGAGCTGCTTTTTTTTACTCCAGATTTAACTCGACCTATGGTCGAAAAAATAAGCTTTTATCTCGAAAGGAAAAAAAGTTACAAGCGTTTTTAAATCAAGTTTAAGAAATCTCGATTTCATTCAAATTGTAAACCCTTTTCTTTCGCATTTTAATTCCTTAAACTTATTTTATTTTGTGTTTCCATGGTTACGCATTTTAAATCCATCTTTATGGATTTAATTTCTTTAAAGTATTTTAATATCTGCCGTCATTGTTTGAAAGGGAAATCATGATGTTTTTTTATTGAGCAATCACGATTGCTTATTGTTCTCATTTGACTGTTTTTGGGGATACGCTGATTTTATTTTCCCGCCAGCACCCTCTGCAGCATCATCGTCGACCGGCCGCATCACGATGCTACTCCTCTTGCGAAAACCGTGTCCAGGTTGCGTCCATATCCTACACACACACGCATACACATCCACACACCTACACACACACACTCCTACACACACACACACACACCTACACACACACTCCTACACACACACACTCCTACACACAAACACACACTCCTATACACGCACATACACACACTCATGCCTGCACACAGACTCACATGCCTACATACACACATACACACGAACGCCTACACGCACGGCACTGCATACACAACACTCACACACATGCATACATACACTCACACACCGAATCACACACATGCGCCTACACAAACACACACGCGCAGATATACACACACACGCTCGTGATTGCGAAAAACATAATTTGAATTCAAGATACCAAAAATTCAAGTTAGTATAATTTTATATTCATTTTCTACTTTTACTCCTGATTGTTGAATATACGTCACTTGACACAATTTTTATTTTCAAGGTGGACCGGGCAAAGCCGGGCAATGCCGCTAGTTTAAAATAAAGCATTGGACGAAATCAGGTTTCTTTCATTAGTTTTACGTAAAACGCGTCCCCCAATCGTCGTAGATGAATCACATGACTTGGGATCTTTGCCACAGCTTATCCTAAGTCAATGATTGGACTTGCTTCCACTGGTTACTATTTTCTGCTCTAAGGGTGTACCCGATAACGTCTTAAGCAATGACCTGGATCAAATCTATTGGATTCTGTCCGAGTTCTGTTTAAGCTTTTATCTGTACTTTACCTTGCCTGTAGAAAACAAAACAATTTTCTGCTTCTTAAATATCCTATGTTTTGTCGTATGTCTTCAAAAGTTTAAAAATTTGTATCTGATAACATCTCAAATGTTTGGTAATGTCAGTTACATTTATTCTTATATCTGTAGCTAAGAGGCAGACTGACGCAAGTCCAAAAATTGCGATTTTCAGATTATTTGTGCATCGTATGTAGAATTCTAATCCGCATCGAGCCATGTGAACGTAATTCTAAAAAAAATAATCCCTTGTAAAGAGTTTTTTTTTTAGAAGTAGAGAACTTTAGGTTCAAATAAAACATAGTTAAATGTTGTTAATTGCCATGAATGTTGCTTTATTCGAAAGAGGATTCTTTGCCATTTTTATTTGAATATGATTTCTGGCATATTTCCACCTCGGCTGGCTCGGAGAAAGTCCAGTTGGAAAGTCCAATTTTCTGTCTTTTTGCAGCAATAGAGGCCGTATGTCGGTAATAAGGTGGCGAATGTTCTCTTCCAAGGCGTCAATCGTCTGTGGTTTATCGGTGCAGACCAGAGATTCCACATAGCCCCACCAAAAGTAGTCCAGTGGTGTTAAATCGCATGATCTTGCAGGCCAATTCAGGGGTCTATTACGCGAAATTATTCCTTCACCGAACGTTTCGTTCAAAAAATCAATTGTGACACGCGCTGTGTGGCATGTTGCACCGCGTTGTTGTCTATTCATGATGAAATGGCAAACCGAACTGAGCACAAAACAAGTGACAGCTATCAAAATGGACATGTCAAACAGCGTTGCCAACTTAAAGTTCTATACCTCGGAGGAAAAAAAAAACTTTAATACGTTTCGCGTCCCGTCTTTTGCATGCGCCAGACAACCTTTTCCTCTCTCTCTTGTAAAATCGCGATTATGTGACTTACTTTCTTCTGGCTCTGACCTACAGATATTACAACTATATCTACAGGGTGTCCAGGAAAGGACTCCATGATTTCAAAATTAAATATCTCGAAAACAAAAGCCAATATTGGAATAAAATAAACGGTACGTTTATTGTGAAACTCATGAAAAACATGAACAGAAACTTTTAAATCAGTAACAAGAATCGCCAACAAGGGAGGCTGTGTACGCTGTAATTGCAACAGAAATCCCCATAAATAGTGCTGCGAAGGTGTTAGGCGCTTCAGCAGTAGTTTTACCTCCCAGAAGTACTTACATTTACGCTAGAAATTATCGTCCGACCCCTTCGCAGCACTATTTATGCACCGTGAAAAAATTCCGAAACGTTTCGGGATTTTAATGGTTTTTATCCACTTCCTGGAAAAATAAAGTATCATTGTCAAAACGTTTTCTGAATTGCCAAAAACTGCACGAATGCACACTTTTCACTGTTGTGAAAAATACCTTTAGCTCCCAGTTTAAAGATTAACTGAGCGTACTTATAAAGTGTATCGGCTTCAGACTGAACGAGCTCCCAAAAGGAGCGAATAAGTATGAACAACGTTGCTTTGCAAGCATTGCAGGTGAGTCAAGTTCTCGATACTTCCGTGTCATTCTGGCTTAGCTTTGGCCGTATTTCCAGTAATGCTTTTGGAACTTCTTTAATAGGGCAGGAAGGTGCCAAGCTATTATATTATACCTTTTTAAGTTTACTCTAATTTTCCAAAGACGCGACTGGCTTTAAACGGGGAGATTTCTGGATTTTTTAGGAGGCTTCCAGGATAATTTCACGAAGGTTACTGAATTTTAGCGGAAAACGTTCCTGGTTTTTTCAAGATATGTTACTGGCAGAAATTGGGCACATCAGCTGCCCATTATTTTCCAGGAATGTTTCTGAATCGTTTTTACAGTGTGGGGACTTCTAATGCAATTAATGCGTGCATAGCCCACTGTTGGCAATTTTTGTTACTAATTTCCAAGTTTCTGTACACGATTCTCAAGGGGATTTCACAATAAACATACCTTTTGTTTTATTCCAATATAGGCCTTTATTTTCGAGATATTTAATTTTGAAATCAGGGAGTCTTTTTCTGGACAACCTGTATGCATCCTAATATATTGTTTCGTTGTCTCTCTCTCTTCCTTACAGTCTTACATTGCGTGCGCTTGGGGCACTTACCACGTCGGGTTGGTGAGCATATGTTACGGCGCTACATGCGCCTTAGCATCGCTTGCATCCGGCTGGATGGTGAAACGCTTCAACCGACTGCCCGTCTTCATCTTGGCTGGCGCAGTAAACTTGGCATCCATTATCATTTTCCTCATGTGGCACCCAAAGCCGAAGAAGCCCGCCATGTTCTTCATAGCTGCAGGGATGTGGGGCACTTCCACCGGCATTCTGTGGTCTCAGCTGCGAGGTGAGTACAGTGTGGCTCTAATCCTCATATATATAACTAGCCGCCTGCGGCGACCAGCTGGTCCGCCTTTTTACGCCAAGGTTGCCGCCTTCGGCGGCTGCTTAAAGAAATTTCGTGGCGGTATCAATCAATCTATATCTATACTATTATTAATTTGAATGGAATAATTTCTAGACCTTACCGTTTTTCCGGTAAGCGCGTCACACACACACAACCATCTTATTTCATCATAGCCGCCTGCGGCGACCAGCTGGTTCGCCTTCGTACGTCATTCGCCATTCTGTGCAGGCAGTCACCTACGGCGGCTGTTTGCCTAACATGTCATTTACCTTTTTACTTCACGTTTGCCGCCTTCGGCAGCTGTTTCAATAAATTTGGCAGCAGTATTAATCAATCCATCTCTATCTTTTTTTTGGGCCATTCACATTTTTACGCAAAGATTGCCGCCTTCGGCGGCTATCTACCTTTACGATCTATCTCTAAATTTTCTTATCCATTTCTATTTATTTTAACCTTCCCGCCCATTTCCTATCAAAAACAAAGATTACTCAAAAAACCGCTTTTTTTTATTTATGTAGGGTAAAAAAAAAAAAATTATCTCCAATATTCCCCGCAGTGTGCAAAAAGTGTAGCGTTTGACAAAGAAAACAAATCTCGCTGTTTTTATTGAAATAAATGCGCACAACTATGCAATGTAACCTAATATAGATACAGCAAAAGGTCCAGTTTGGCGGGGGGGGGGGGAAGGGAAAAAGAAATAAATGCAATCCCTAAATAAAACAAAAAAAAAAAAGGAAAGGAAAAAAAGAAGCAAACGCTGCTGAAAAACACGTGGTCATCACTTCATAAAATGTAGAAGTAAGCTATAAAAAAAGATTAACATTTGTTTGCGATTAAGATTCCATCCTAAGTATCGAATCGAAATCCAAATAGTGACGTCAGAGACATAAAAGATTGAAGAACGCTTTTTTTCGACCGATGCGTGGAAAGACATGATGTGTTCAGCATTAAAAAAATTGTAAAAATAAAAACTATTGCGTATTTTTAAGAACTTTTTTCTTTTGAAGAGGGCGAAATGTTTTTACTATTACCAACTTAAATTTTAGAAATGAGGCTTTGATACTTCTCGCAGGATGATATTAGAAAAAAATAAAACCCAGGAAAAAATGCAAATTAAAGGTTTTTTCAAAAATTCATAAAAAATACAAAAACTGCTCTATTTTCAAAATTTTTTCATTCATCATATTTAAAATTAAATTTCCTACACTATAGTACAAAAAATATTTGTGTGGTGCGATTGTTTCGGGATCTGTGAGGTAAAACGTATTAAAAAGTGCAAAAAAACACATAAAACATTAAATAACTTTTTTTCTAATTAAAATTTCAAAAATCGAAGCCCGAGGTGCACATCTTCGGCAAAAACTGCAACTGTATACCAAATTTCATCTTTTTAGGCCTTACCGTTTTCTCGGGAAGCGCGCCACACACACACACACACACAAACATCTTATTTTATTATATGTAAGATAATAGCGAATTCACTGATCTAGTAACGCTCTGACGTCACCAACAATGAAACTCGCGCCATAGCATGATGATTTGTAAATATTTTTTGGCAATGTTTGACATGCAAGGAAATGCTTTGTTTTGACTAGGCTGAACTGGATCTGCCTATTTATTATTATTTATTTTCCCTCCGCAGGGTCCCCCGTACCTAAAATTGTTTGTGGTTTAACTAGTTGGATGGAACACTGAAGACAGCTCTGATTTTTACTTCCTTTTACAAAAAAGAAAGTATGGTATTCGCAAAAAAATTTTCACTCAAAAATCGGCCTTAATTTCCATTTTGCTCACCTCCAAATGAATGTTGAGTTTTTTTTTCGACCCGACCACACGTACATATGTACCTAAAAACTTGTAGACGCCCGAAATACCCATTTTGAAGTTTCCCGAGCTAATTACAACGAATTTTCTCGTGACGTTTGTATATACGTATGTATGTGCGTATGTGTGTATGTATGCCGCATAACTCAAGAACGGTATGTCCTAGAAAATTGAAATTTGGTACGTAGACTCCTAGTTTGGGTCAAGTTGTGCACCTCTCCCTTTGGTTGCATTCGGGTGTTTCTAAAGGGGTCTTTTGCCCCTTTTTGGAGGGAAATCATTGTTAATTTCGATGGATACTCAAGTGCTGTTATAATTTGGCGAACACTTGGAGATATATCGCCAGTCTTTTGGTCGCCAACTTAGCGAAAAATTTGGCGACCTTTTTTTTTTGTTAAATTTTAAATTTGGTTTCAATTTGGCCACTGTTGGTGATATTTAGAGAGTAAACTATTGAATCACAATAAAACTGCCAATAATGAGAAAATGACATTAAGTTGGAGTAAAAGGAGGTCATGTGATGATTGAGTATGTTTGTAAAAAAATTGTACACATATACCCTTTTTTCCACAACGTGAAATTTCAAAGAGTCTTTTAACACATCCGTCGCGTAAGTTGATATTCTCGACTGTATTTATATTTTCTGTATTTATATATTCATCAGCTCGTTTTAAAGTAAAATTTTATAGTGATATCGGATTCAATGGGAAAACGTACTGGCAATATGGATGCCAATACTTTTTTACCATAAAATTTCAGGAAATTTTTAACAGTGTAGTTATTTTACCAAAGCATTCGAACTGAAATCCGCGCACATGACTTGTCCCGTGTCCACTGATCTACCCAAGAAAATATAAATACAGTCGAGAATATCAACTTACGCGACGGATGTGTTAGAAGACTCTTTGAAATTTCACGTTGTAGAAAAAAGGGTATATGTGTACAAATTTTTTACAAACATACTCAATCGTTTTAGGCATTTGTAAGCACTCCTTAAACTATTTAACCCATTTCTTAACTTAATATCATCGTTTTTTGCACAAAGAATTGATTTTTTACAGCATAAATAAAACTGTGTTGTTCAACGTAAAATACTGTTACGAAGCACAAAATCACAGGGAGAGCGAGGCACAAATGAAATAGAACTGTGCGTATAGTTTGTAGTAATAATAAATGCTCCACTATAATAGCACTCTACAGTAAATACAGTAATTATATTCGACGTACTTTTTAATTGTTCAAACATTTCAAAAATCTTTACCTTTTCTTTAACTGCCAGAGACTGTCTCTTTTTCTTTCCATTTTCACAAACTGTTGAAAAATAGCGTGCTTAGGCGAAATTATATTTCATTAGTTTCAGATTTAGAATGGAAAAAAATAAATAATGATAAAAGATGTGCAGTGGTCATTTGTTTACCATGACAAAGCGATGGATAAACTAGTACGGTAGGGGGATCTTCCACTTTCAGTGATGTTAAAGGGAAAGTCCGTTCACGAAACTAATTTTTGGTAGCCAACAATGAGGGCGATGCTTAAGCCCCACGATTCCTAACGAACATTTTCGTGTTGCGGGTGAGAAATTAGCGTTAGCTCTGGAATTCGTTACTCGGGAAAAACTCGTGTTATGGCCATTTCGCGTACGTCAAAAAGTGTTGTAGCGAGGGTCGACTACAGTTAGGAATTGCAATACCGGACCAAAAATGCAATACCGGTGTTCGGTATTTTTTTCACGTAATACCTGAATACCGTTATAAATACCGGTATTAGAAATTTCTCAAAAAACATTTAAAAACATCACGTTTCGTTGCCATTTTGTATTGCTTCGTGCAAAAAGTGCATTATTTATTTATTATGAGCAAATATTATGAAAGGAAGGAACAAATATCATAATAAAAAATCAAAAATAGCAAGAAACGTTATGCACCTATTTAACTGCCAGTAGCCTAGATTCATTTAAGTGAAACACTTTCCTGTGCATATCTTTATGTTGAAACATAAAGGATTAGGAATTTCTCTGCCAAACACTGAATACGTATTTTAAAATGGGGGGAAACGGAGTCATGTTTGGATTCGGAGCATTATTTTACATAAGAATCAGTAAAAATAGTATCAGAAGCATTTTTTAAAATTTTTGTATTTTTGCCAAGCAGTTTCACTGCAATCCCTTGAATTGCAAATGCTTTCTGGCCAAGCATAATTTAAAGAACTAAAAGATGGATTATACTTAATCAATGACGACTATCTGGGAAACAGAATTTGAAATTTAATTTTTCTTTGCACGGAATGTATATAGATAGGTTACTATGAAAGACCGAAATTGCAGAATATCAACTTTCACCGGTGATTCACTGGAAATGTTTTTGTCTTTCGTAGATGCCTTTCGTATATGGGGGCAGTAAGAAGCAAAGGGATATAAGTGTACTTTATAAAGTTTTGAGGAAAGCGCGTTTAAAGTTCAGATTCTAGGTAGCCTTTCATTGATTTTTTTTTTCTAAATCAGGCTGTATATCAGTACCTACCAGGATTACTAGTACCATATCTTGCCTCAAAGCAGAGGAGAGACTCTCCTACTACATGTACTGGTGATCTCTATTTTCTTGACTTTGACACTTACATCCCTTTGCTTCTCAATGACTCATATGTGAATGTTGATATGCACCGGCGGGCCGTGGTGGCCTGATCGGGAAGGCATCGGACTTGTAACCGGAGGGTTGCGATGTATCCTAGCCAGTCCACCGTCTTCATTAATGGTGATTGGGGGGATGCTAAACATGCTCGTGGTCACAAGGTTCACCAAGTGAAACGACATCTCTGGGGGTGATGGAGCAGGGATAGTTCAGCTCCTGGTATTGAATCAAAAAATCAGAGCTGTCTTCAGCGTTCCATCCAACTAGTTAAACCACAAACAATCTTAGGTACGGAGGACCCTGCGGAGGGAAAATGAAAGTGTCAATAGTCTTCAAATTCGAACGAGTGTTTTTTATTTTATTTTATTTATTTATTTATTTATTTATTTTTTTGGCTGGTTTATAATTTCTTACGCTCTCTTAAGACATTTCATTTGACAGCAGTACAAATAGAACATTTGTATCATAGAACATATTTTGTACGATCAGAAAAGGTGTGTACTGAAAGGTTTTTAATTCAAAAGAAAACTTGGACATACTGTTATACATACCTTTGCTAAAATTTTTATACTGCACCGACAAATGCTGACACTTACCAGATTTTGGACTATCGAAGTAACAAATAAATGTTGATCTTAGCACTACTCCTAGAATAAGCCTTTAATCATAATGGAAAACGTCGCGTACGGAAAAGAAAATAGCAAAGTTACCGTATTACCCCATATTATTCGGCTTGCCGCAAAATTCGAGGGTCACCAGATTTTCAATAACACTTACCTGGTCTATTCAATAACTTACTCATAAATATATATAACTTACTTATAACTTATTAATTACAAAGAATAACTTACCGAATATGAACTTACCTGGTCCTTTCCGGCATGCCGGAAAAATCGAGGTTAAAAAAAATACACTATAAAAAATAAATGTTCTATACATATCTGATTAGTATTAGTAAAGTTTAATTTTGTTAAATTAACTAACAATGTCATCAGTGCTAAAGAATTTATCAGAGGTGTTTTTAAAAAGATATATGAACGAATCGTAGTAACAGTAATTGCTACTGAATTGATTATTTAATTGGCATATAATTCATTCCGTTAATAACGACCTATCATAAATAACAAGAGCATATTATATGCAGTACACAATTGGAGCTGAATGTTGAAATTTGCTTTTGTTTTGTTGCAAAATAAACCTCGATTTATTCGGCATGCCAGAAAATTTGAATTTCCCGGCATGCTGGTCAACCTCTCTTTTTTCCGTCATGCCGGATAATGCGAGGTAATACAGTAATTCATGTCCAGTAACTTTTTTTTCCTTTTCAATTCCAGCGTTCGTGGGAGTTCTGTTCAAAAAAGACGAAGAAGCAGCTTTTGGAGCTTATTACCTATGGTACTCCTTGGGATGGTGCTTGTCATTTGCCTACAGTAACTATTTCTGCACTTATGTCAAAGTCTATGTACTACTGGCTGTGTCTTCCGTGGGAATTATCGGCTACTTAACGGTAGAAATACCTCTCGTACTGAATAAAGTAAAATGATTTTCACAATCTTTTGTGTCCATTTTATTCATTACTAGTGGTACTCTCACGGCCTTGCCCGTAGTAGAAAATTAAAAGGTCATTTGGTTCACCTGTGGATCATTCCACGTCAAATCGCCTAAATTAAATAGTCGGCCGTGCCGTCATGTCTCCTATCTTTTCCATTATTTTTTTACGATGAGAAAAGCTCGGATTATTTTTTTAATAGATTTTTTGAATGAAAATTACGCTTTGGAGTTTCTTTTTTTTTCCCAAAAATTTGATTTTTGACAATTTTTTGGAGTCATTGTTTTAGCATGAATTCAGAAAATCTCTCTAATTTCTTGATTTTTTAACCAATTTAGCTGAATTTGGTATCAATTTCAAGTTAATATTTTTCTCTTTCAGTGTGAACGACAGATAGTATAGTTGGGCACTATGAACAGTTGGGTGTTGCCACTCTTTATCTAATGTCAGTTTTTATGTTTTTTCAATTGGGAGATTAAATAAGTTATATCTCCGAAGTACCTACTACGATCTGCATCATTTCTTTTTTTTTTTTTTTTTTTTTTTGTAGCATATTAAAGTTATTTTCTTGCTATGTAGAAAAAAGTAGAAGGGTGTTTTTTGTTGTTTTGTTTGAAATAAAAAATAAAGTTTGTTTTGCAGAAAATACAAGTTTTCTATTACTTTAAATCCCTTTTAAGCTTAGAAAAGTCGGAAAACTTTTCATAACAATTAATACTGGACTCTCAAAGGATTTGTATCAACAGTTAATCGCTAAAAAGTTGCTTACTTTTGAAAAGAATTGGGCGAAACCTCCGTCTCAGACTTCGCAAAAATAAATAAATAAATTTAAAAAAAAATTTGATTGGAAGTGTACCAAAAATTAAGAATAATAATTTGAGGAATAGTGTAAAAAATAAAATATTTTTAATGTAATTATTTTGCATCTTTTTCTTCTCTGTCATTAAAGGATGGGGAAAAAAAATTAAATTTTTCTTAGCATAATCTTGTCTGGATTACGTTACACTTGACAATGAACTTCCACACTTACAGTAAGTACTCCACAACTCTAGATTTCTCTGAAGAAGACTATTTTTACTGATTGCAGTATATTTTAAAATCTCTTTGAAACTTATTGATAGAAATTCTGATTTTTTCACTTTCTGATACAAAAAGGAAATAGTATTTTTTTTTATTTATGCCGTTCGCACAAGCATGCCTTTCATTTCACATTTTATAATCGACGAAAGCTATGTTTCGATTAACTTTCAAAGCAAAAGAAGAATGATGCGTATTGCATGAGTATTGTAAGAGCGGAAGATCATTATCAGGTGTTACGTAATTCAAACACATTTAGTCTTTGAAAACTTTTCTCAATAGTAATTATTCTCCCCCCCCCCATTTTTTATTTAAAAAAAAAAAGCTAAATAATGCCAATAGAAATATTTTAAACACTATTCTTCAAATTATTATTCTTAATATTTAGAACACTTTCAATCAAAAGTGTTTTTTTTTTTAATTACTTTATTTATTTTTGCAAAGTCTGAAAACGGAGGATTTTTTTCTCAATTCTTTTCAAAAGTAGACAACTTTTTAGCGATTAACTGTTGATACAAATCCTTTGAGAGACCAGTATTAATTGTTCTGAAAAGTTTTCCGCCCTTTTTAAGCTTAAAAGGGATTTAAAGTAATAGAAAACTTGTATTTTCTGCAAAACATACTTTTTTTTAATTTCAAAACAACAAAAAAACCCTTCTACGTTTTTCTACGTAGCAAAAAAGTGATTTAAATATGCTACAAAAAATATTTGATGCAGACCGTAGTAGGTACTCCGGAGATATAACTTATTTAATCTCCCAATTGAAAAAACATAAAAACATTGGCTAAAGAGTGGCAACACCCAACTGTTCATAGAATACTTTCTGTCGTTCACACTGAAAGAAAAAAATATTAGCTTCAAATTGATACCAAATTCAGCTTCATTGGTTAAAAAATCAAGAAATTAGAGAGATTTTCTGAATTTATGCCAAACTGTGACTCCGAAAAATGATCCAAAATCGAATTTTTGAAAAACATTCCCCAAAACGTAATTTTTATTCAAAAAATCTTTAAAAAATAATTTGGGCTTTTCTCATAGATATCTGTTCGTAAAAAATAATGGAAAAAATCCGAGACATGACGGCACATGGCATTATGCGATTTGACGTGAAATGACTCCTGTATATCCTCATACAAATAATTGCCGGTGATCGAGTAGCCCTCTAGATTCAGCAATGAAACTCGCGCCACTGCATAATAATTTGATATTTTTTGGTAACGTTTGACATGCTGGGTAAGGCTTTATTTTGACAAGGCTGAACTGGATCCAGTTACTGAACTGTTTTACTGGTAAGAAAGTCATTTTAGGGAAATGAAGAATAAAAAAAAGTGGTTGAAAATTTAAAAAATAATGGACAAAATCTGAGACATGACTGCACATGGCATTAGGCGATTTGACGTGAAATGACTCCTGTATATCCTCATACAAATAATTGCCGGTGATCGAGTAGCCCTCTAGATTCAGCAATGAAACTCGCGCCACTGCATAATAATTTGATATTTTTTGGTAACGTTTGACATGCTGGGTAAGGCTTTATTTTGACAAGGCTGAACTGGATCCCGTTACTGAACTGTTTTACTGGTAAGACAGTCATTTTAGGGAAATGAAGAATAAAAAAAGTGGTTGAAAATTTAAAAAATAATGGACAAAATCTGAGACATGACTGCACATGGCATTAGGCGATTTGACGTGAAATGACTCCTGTATATCCTCATACAAATAATTGCCGGTGATCGAGTAGCCCTCTAGATTCAGCAATGAAACTCGCGCCACTGCATAATAATTTGATATTTTTTGGTAACGTTTGACATGCTGGGTAAGGCTTTATTTTGACAAGGCTGAACTGGATCCAGTTACTGAACTGTTTTACTGGTAAGACTGTCATTTTAGGGAAATGAAGAATAAAAAAAGTGGTTGAAAATTTAAAAAATAATGGACAAAATCTGAGACATGACTGCACATGGCATTAGGCGATTTGACGTGAAATGACTCCTGTATATCCTCATACAAATAATTGCCGGTGATCGAGTAGCCCTCTAGATTCAGCAATGAAACTCGCGCCACTGCATAATAATTTGATATTTTTTGGTAACGTTTGACATGCTGGGTAAGGCTTTATTTTGACAAGGCTGAACTGGATCCAGTTACTGAACTGTTTTACTGGTAAGACAGTCATTTTAGGGAAATGAAGAATAAAAAAAGTGGTTGAAAATTTAAAAAATAATGGACAAAATCTGAGACATGACTGCACATGGCATTAGGCGATTTGACGTGAAATGACTCCTGTATATCCTCATACAAATAATTGCCGGTGATCGAGTAGCCCTCTAGATTCAGCAATGAAACTCGCGCCACTGCATAATAATTTGATATTTTTTGGTAACGTTTGACATGCTGGGTAAGGCTTTATTTTGACAAGGCTGAACTGGATCCAGTTACTGAACTGTTTTACTGGTAAGAAAGTCATTTTAGGGAAATGAAGAATAAAAAAAAGTGGTTGAAAATTTAAAAAATAATGGACAAAATCTGAGACATGACTGCACATGGCATTAGGCGATTTGACGTGAAATGACTCCTGTATATCCTCATACAAATAATTGCCGGTGATCGAGTAGCCCTCTAGATTCAGCAATGAAACTCGCGCCACTGCATAATAATTTGATATTTTTTGGTAACGTTTGACATGCTGGGTAAGGCTTTATTTTGACAAGGCTGAACTGGATCCAGTTACTGAACTGTTTTACTGGTAAGACAGTCATTTTAGGGAAATGAAGAATAAAAAAAGTGGTTGAAAATTTAAAAAATAATGGACAAAATCTGAGACATGACTGCACATGGCATTAGGCGATTTGACGTGAAATGACTCCTGTATATCCTCATACAAATAATTGCCGGTGATCGAGTAGCCCTCTAGATTCAGCAATGAAACTCGCGCCACTGCATAATAATTTGATATTTTTTGGTAACGTTTGACATGCTGGGTAAGGCTTTATTTTGACAAGGCTGAACTGGATCCAGTTACTGAACTGTTTTACTGGTAAGACAGTCATTTTAGGGGAATGAAGAATAAAAAAAAGTGGTTAAAAATTAATGCTATCCACTGGAGTTTAAGGTTAATCCACTGGAGTTGGAGTTACAATTTCAACTATCAAAATATCACCATACACGCAGTATCTTCGTTAAAATGTAGAAGAGTAGAAACAATTTTCACTCGTCATACCTTGACGGGCGATTTTCTAGTTTACAAATAATGGATGATGACTTTCTCGCCAATTTGCTATGTTAACTTTTGCTCGCCCATGTTTCGGTTCCACGTTATGATAATTTGGTAATTTATTCACCCATGTTACGATAATTTGCTAAGTAAAGTGTTCTTGAAATTGAAACAGAAAAAGAACAAAATCGAATTTTGGATAAATCGCCTCGAGGTGCACACCCCCATACTACGAACTAATTTTGTGCCAAATTTCATGAAAATAGGCCGACCGGTCTCGGCGCTATTCGCGTCTCAGAGATCCAGACAGATATCTAGACAGAGATCCGGATAGAGATCCAGAAAGAGAGACTTTCAGCTTTACTATTAGCAGAGATTAGACAATGCTGTCTACAATGTAAAAACAATTCAGCAACGTTCCTCGAAAATAAAAGGAAAGAAATGTGCCCAGTTTGTGCCGGTTATATATCTTACAAAAAGGGGGGGGGGGTTCAACTAAAATTCAGTAACCTTCCTGAAATCATACTGGAAGCTTTCTGAAGAATTCAGAAATCGTCCCGGTTAAAGCCAGTCATGTCTCCGGAACCTTCAGAGAAAACTTTAGTAAGTTTAATATAATAGCTTGGCACCTTTTTTTATTACTAAGATAGCTCCAATAGCATTATAGCAAATATGGCCGAAGTTAAGACAGAAGAGCAAATTGGTATTAGTAATCATATTCGCTTGCACTTCTTACTAAACTACGAAATCCAGAGACGCTCTCATTGGAAGCTTAGTCAATCTGGATAGACCGTGATCAGCCGATACAGCTAATAAATACGCTCAGTTAGTCTTTAAACTAGAAGTTAAAAATGTTTTTTCACAGCAGTGAGAATTCTGCATTCGTGCAACTTGTAGCAATGGGGTGGTTTCCTTCAGTCAAAAGTACTTCTTTTAGTCATTGAGATGGATAGAATGAGCAAAAAAAAAATAACATGGACCCAGAAAATACTTTTATTTTCCCAACAGTTTTTTTAAATTAATTTTTAAAATGTCCGATTTTTCAAACAAGGCGTGGTCTTGGTGACGTCACAAATGATGCACTTTGCCGCATCTTTCTACTGCGTTTCCACGTTATGATAATCAAGCAGCGAATTAAAATTGCTCTGTACGCTTGCTATCACCCAAATCGTTGCCAATGCACGTGAGTGAAGATGCGAATTAAATATTTTGTTCTGTGAATGGCAACAGTGAATGGCATTTCATCATTTGTGATATCACACGACAGAAGCCGTAAACAATGTAAGCGCTCCGATTTAAGAACTTTTTTACAAATATTAAACGTAAACAAATTTATCAAAAAATGGTCAGATCCTATGTTTTTAAGCATGCTCTTTCAGAAAAAAATACTTTTAAAATTTTGGAAACGACCCCATTCAGGAAAATTTTGGATAAAAATACTTGATTTTCCCAGGAAGTGGATGAAAAGCTATGAATTCAAGAAGCATTACTAAACGTAAGAAACTAATGCAAATTACGTAGTTCGTAGTTCCAAGCAGACATTTTCACGATTTTGAACTCGATATTTGTCAATTCTTGATGGAACTACATTTTTATTGTGGCTATGAGAACACTATAAATATTTCATGTAATAAAACCTTTGTTTACCAGTGTTATCAAAAGAGGAAGACTACTTCTTTGTCTTGTTTGGCTAACGCTAATTGTTTTACATTTTGTAGCCGAATTATTTCTCAAATTGCCGAATCGGTTAATTTTAATTTTTTCTTTTTCGTATGTTTCTAATTTCTGAATTATAATTTAATTCTGTCATACATCATCAATAAAATTCTCACGGATACATGGTGATAGTTTTCTTTTTAATTGATCTTGAATTATTATTTTAAACTTATCGAATTCTGTAATCTTTCCAGCATTTAAATCCACACATGATAAAAAATAAAAATGGTTTGTAACTGACATGCGAAATCTCGCCAAAGGTTCTTAGCTTGCACAATACTAAAACTGAAACCCTAAACAAATTTTTAACGAGAATCTTCAGCTGATAATGTAAGCAATAAAGTAAGTTGGCGCATTATTTTGGCGATGAAAATTCTCAGCGTTAAACATTTTTCATTTCGTTCTACGATTATATATTCAAGAAAATATTTTGCATTCTGTCCATTTCAACTAAATGCTGCAGAAAAATAAGGTTAGTTAAATTAATTATTCTTAAACTAGGCGGAGATGAAAGCCCTAATTCTTCTCAAATGTTATTAAATCCTTCTTTCGAGCTTAAGATAAAAAATAACCAATATTCTTACTAATTCACACAAAACAATTTAAAAAAAATACCTGGTATACAGTTAACCTCTTCTAGAGTTTTCTTCTATTTACGCTTTCGTCATTTACGACAATCAACTCACTTTTTAGAGGGAAATAATGAAAACTAACATTATTTTGAGAAGCTCGAGAACACCAATAAAAGGGACAAAACAATTTCTGTTGCTGAAAAGCAATCTAAGATACATCGAGTGCGTTATTAATACTCATAACAAACTGCCTATGTTTACCAACAGACACACGTGGAACGCAATGTTTTACCTTTTTCTTTAATTTCGTAAATCACCGCAAGGTAGCGTATTCGAGCGCTGGAGTTGCGAATAGATGGTAGTTGATGGGAGGGATGTTATAGAAGACAAAAGGATCACCAGAAAAGTGATAAAAGGTACTTTTATAAATAATTTTCGCGACAAAAAGTGTGAGAAGGACCTAACAAGTTACATAAAACATTACTAATGGATACATGGGAAAAATTGAAAATGAAGAACTGCAACGATTAAAGAAAAATGATGATTAAAACAAAAAGTAAAAAGGTTCCAATTCAATATATTGTACTGCACTGAGAAAAAGGAAATTTGAGATTGATTAATGAGTTAAATATTTGGAGATGAATGTATTTCAAAACGAGCTGATGTTATGCATCACATGACTTCCTTTTACTCCAATTTAATGTCATTTCCCCATTATTGGCAATTTTAATGTGATTCAATAGCTTACTCTCTAAATATCACCAACAGTGGCCAATTCAAAACCAAATAAAAAAAAAATCGCCACATTTGTCACCAAGTTGGCGACAAAACTTGGCGACCAAAAGACTGGCGATATATCGCCAAGTGTCCGACAAATTAGAACATCACTTGAGTTTAAATCGAAATTAATAATGATTTCCCCCCTTAGGAACATCCGAATGCAACTAAAAGGGAAGGTGCACAACTAGGCCCCACTAGGAGTCTTCGTACCAAATTTCAACTTTCTAGGACATACCGTTTTTGAATTATGTGAGATACATACACACATACGCACATACATACGTACATACAGACGTCACGAGAAAATTCGTTGTAATTAACTCGGGGGTCGTCAAAATGGGCATTTCGGGTGTCTGTAGGTTCCTCGGCATATATCCACGTGTGGTCGGGTCGAAAAAAAAACTCAACATTCATTCGGGGGTGAGAAAAATGGAAATTAAGGCCGATTTTTGAGTGAAAATTTTTTTGCGAATACAATACTTCCTTTTTTGTAAAAGGAAGTAAAAAGAAAATGCAATTTTATCACAAGTGCATCGATGCAAGGTTCCAAACTGCTCACCGTTAAAAAGAACGATCGTTCATTTTTTAGGTGAACGAACGGATCCGTTCGTTTTAAGGATTCGTTCTTTTTGACCCGTTCGTTCATGAACGACACGTCTCTAACACACACGCACTTACATACCTTCATACACACACACACACACACACACACGAACGCCTACAGACACATGAACGCATATACACACATACACGGGTAAACACACACACGCGCGTACATACATACAAACGCGAGCGAAAATACACACACGCGCGCCTCATATGTCGTGATTGCGAAAAACATAATTTGAATTCAAGATGCCAAAAATTCAAATTTCTTTTTTTATTGAGCAATCACGATTGCTTATTGCTTTCATTTGACTGTTTTTGGCGTGCTATCATTTTTCCCACCGGCGCGGCGCCACCCTCTGCCAGCAGCACCCGTCGCGACGGCCGGCCTCACGATGCTGCTGCTCTAGCGAAAACCGTCTCCAGGTTGCGTCCATAGCCTACACACACACGCATACATACACGCACCAACACACACAAACACACAAACACATACACACACACATACACACATGCATGCATACAGACACCTACACATACACACGACTGCCCACACACTCATGACTGCACACAGACACAAACACACATGCCTACACACATACACATACCCCCCCCCCCCCCACACACATACAAACACACACTCGTGATTGCGAAAAACATAATTTGAATTCAAGATGCCAAAAATTCAAATTTCCTGTTTTATTTATTTTTTTTTTTCCGAATTGTGAAATAAACAAGATGTGTGGTCAGTTCTCTTCTTCAATAAATTTCTTTCGCTTAAATATGGACGTCCCCTCATCGACCAGCACACTTTTGTAAAAAAAATATACAGTCCTCCACTCTCATATCTTTTTGTATCTAATACAAAACAAGTAACTTCACATTTTGAAAAGCAATGGTATAGTGATGTCACATTTGTAAAAAAATTCACTCCTTTTCAAATCCAAAAATACAAAACCGTTTATCATCGTTTTGGTCTCTTTGACTTTGTCAATGAAAAAAATGACGAGAAACATTTATTTGAATACTAGCTGCGCTGCCGGGCTTAGTTCGGTCTACCTTGAAAATAAAAATTGTGTCAAGTGACGTATATTCAACAATCAGACTTAAATCAAAGAAGAAAAAAAAAAAACATCACGTAAAATTTCCCTTCCAAACAATGACGACAGATATTACAATACTTTCACGAAATGAAAATGAGAAAGATGGATTTAAAAAGCGTAACCATGGACACACAAAATAAAATAAGTTTAAGAATTGAAAGAGAGAAAACTTTGAAGAAACAATGGATTCAAGAAGCGTACTCGCAGAAATGCAAAAATAAATTGGTTAACATCTTGAGTGGAGGTGAGATTTTTTGAACTTTATTTAAAAATACTTGTAATTTTCTTTCCTTTTGAGATAGAAGCTTAATTTTTTTTTTTCTACTATAGGTTGAGATAGATCTGGAGTAAAATATGTCCTTCTTTCCAAGGGTGTCAAAAAGAAAACTGTGGGACAATTACTTTGCTTTTTATTGATAGATTTAATGAAGAAAGTAGTGCCTATATGCCAGCTAAGCCTAAAGAGATTCGAGCTAAAGAAGAAAATAACTCCCGCAGTAAGTAGGTTAGAGCATTGAAACAAATTGAGGTGAACGCGGAAAATTCTACCCTTTCCAAAGATATATAATATTGATATATGCAGCGAATTTTTAACCCCATATTTCAGAATTTGTATGAAAATTGGGCCTAAATTGAAATAAAAAAGGAACTACATATTTATCGAATATTTTTCGAATTGGTCTGCAAACCTTTCTGGTGCTGAAAGCAAGATACTGTGAAAATTTCAGCGAAATCGGCCGGGTAGTTCTCGAGTTTAGCGCGTTCAAACAAACAGAGACGCTTTTTTTGGAGACTTCATTTTATACTATGTTGAGATGAGTTTACTGTGTTTTCCCTTTAACTTTGATTTTTTATTATCAAAAATGCCATTCGGTCTCACGTGGAAATAATTGCTTTGCTAATCTCATCACGTGAAACACTGACGCAGTTTCTAGAAGTATCTGGAATGTGCTTTCACGTGAACGTAAGACTGAAAAACAAATCTCAGGTAATAAAGGTATTTTTCTGAATGAATTAGCAAAAAATATTCGGAAAACAACCTTTCTGAGATAAAACGGAACTCATAAAGCGAAAACGTGCCTTTAAAGTGACACAAAACAAAATTCTATTTATAATCATGACAATTTTATCAAATTCATAAAAAGAATAATACCCCATATTTGTACTGTTCGAAATTATTTTTTTGGAGTTTAGTATAAAAACCTGATTTAACTCTTTCAAAATCTGTTTTCTGAATTCAGTAAGTGGAAAAAATGCTTCTATTGAAACGTTTCACAGGCTTTAGCGAAAGTAGGAATACATCACGATTGCAACCTTAAGAATGTCCTCGTATTATGTGTTTAGCTGCCATCCGTTTTGAACTCTCAACATGCTTGTTCTTTTATTTCACAATCACTTTCTGCTTAATCATTCGGCTCTGTTAAGTTAGAGAACTGTTTACACTTACGCCTAGCCTTGGTTTTCAGAAGTAGAGTTGATGCGTATTGTTCCCGACTTTGTTCGAAATACTCTCCTAAAATAATAACTATTATTTATTAATTGCAAAATGAGAAGCGAGTCTAAAGTTTCGATCGATTCACAAAATGGTTTTAATTCTTCAGAAGCTAACAGAAACTTTTTTACGAAGTCTCGAATATTGAAGAATGCTTTTGTCTTGTCTTCGGGTTTCATCTTGCTGTTTACAGCAAATGACGCGCTTACTATGCTACAGAGTACTATTAACCGAGAGCAAGGGATTGGTGTCGACACCCAAGCGATTATATTCGCATGCTTCTGCGTGTCAGCTTTGCTGTTGCCAAAGTATGTCATCAAAAAGATAGGCTGCAAAGCCACTCTTGTTTTTTCGATGGCATCTTATGTTCCCATACTTGCTGCAAACTTCTATCCTCGATGGGCTTTGATGGTGCCATGTGCCATCCTTAGCGGCATCGGGGCCTCTTTACTTTGGGGCTCTCAATGTACGTTCCTAAACGAGATTGCTGCCATTTACGCTGAGCATCTCGTGCCAGTTGTCGACCTGAAGCAAAATGATCGGAAAGCAAAAATCAATGCTTTCCCTACAGAAAATGTGAATTCTAATCGCCCAAAAAAATCAGTTTCGAGAAGTATTTCTGACAATCAAGCTGCAGAGACTGAGAGCAAACCAGATGGTAAAAAGTTTAATTCAGGTGGAATCGAAAAGAACTGTTTGCAATCCAACTGGAACACTTTTTCAAAAACGAAACAAAAAACCGAAGAAAATGGCACGAATGGTGACACCGCAAAACATACTGAGAAGCAGTTTGCTAAGACTTATAAAGTTCATCAACTCGATCCGAGTTCATTGACTGAAATACAAGACACCAAAAGTATCTCAGAAAACTCTAATCTACCAAAATTAATAGAATCAACGACAGCAAGATTCTTTGGATGCCACGGGATGGCCTACCTGTCTACACATATTTGGAGCAACCTCATGTCCTATTACGTTCTTCAGAAAGACCACAACCAGCACAGCTCTGCCGGCAATTTCAGCTGTACTTGTGGTGCAGATTTCTGCAACGAAGAATCTCTGTGTTTCATA
The DNA here is from genome assembly GCF_026930045.1 of Uloborus diversus. Taxonomy (NCBI): domain Eukaryota; kingdom Metazoa; phylum Arthropoda; class Arachnida; order Araneae; family Uloboridae; genus Uloborus; species Uloborus diversus. Next base: position 141,099,280 of record NC_072738.1, read on the forward strand.
CAGAATCTAGGGGATCCTAGCAACGAAGTAAGGTACATTCTAACAGGTGCCTGCGTGGCTCTCAGCGTTTGTTCAGTGATATTAGTTGCCGCGTTTATGGATCCGTTAAGAACAGACAAGAAACATGTGTCATTTTCTTTAGATTTACTGATGGCTACTTTTAACCTCGCAAGAAAAAAGAAGAAAGTGCTACTGCTTATTCCAATGTCTTTTTACATTGGTATGATGCATGGCTTTTACATTGGGGATTATACAAAGGTGAGTTTCTCGCAACTATATCAATTCTTAACCCATTGGTAATTGTATCAGACTTGAAGGGGACACACTTTTTGTTCAAAGTATACAATGAAGTTGTTTCCTTCAGTCAAAAGTAGCAATTTTGTCACTGAAATTGATAGAATAAGCAAATAAATAAATAAATAACATGGACTTAGAAAATATTTTCATTTTCCCAACAGTTATTTTTTAATTAATTTTTTAAAATGTCCGATTTTTCAGACAAGGCGTGGTCTTGATGACGCCGCAAATGATGCTCTTTGGCGCATCTTTCTACCACGTTTCCACGTCATAATAATCAAGAAGCAAATTAAAATTGCGTTCTACGTTTGCTATCAACCATATCGTTGCCAATACACGTGAGTAAAGATGCGAATTAAATATTTTGCTCTGTGAATGGCAACACTGAATGGCATTTCATCATTTGGGATGTCATCGGACAGAAGCGTAAACAATAAAAGCGCACCGATTTAAGTATTATTTTAAAAATATTAAACTTAAACAAATTATTTAAAAAATGGTCAGATCCTATGTTTTTAAACATGCTCTTTCAGAAAAAATACTTTTAAAATTTTGGAAACGACCCCATTATGTACTTGCAAGGGATACTGAAAAGATATAAATTAAAAAACAAATGTAGTTTAAATTTTCAATTTACGTATGGAAATTTAAATAAGCACTACATAAGTATAATATTTGTAAGGTAACTCAAATCACTTATGCAGATTAAAATCTAAGCCATTGACATCATTTATTTTAATGCTATTGTTAAAACGTTCATTATAATTAGATATCTAAGAATATACTTTGAATAAGGGCTATTCAAACATTGTTAATTTGTTCTTTTTACAGTAAACATATTTTTGAAGTTGTGCGCAAGCTTAAATATGAAGGCATTGAGATAAAAACCCGGAATAAGATAAACAAATCCGTGCAAAAGTTATGTATATCTACTTAGTCACAAAAAATATTAATACCAGCTAGCAGCCCAATAAAGTTATTATATAACTATACTAGTGGTACCCACACGGCTTTGCCCGTAATAGAAAAATTAAAAGGTCTTTTGGTTCGCCTGTATATATACAAATAATGTGTGTTGAATTTTCTCGCCAATTGGCTTGTACCCATGTTGCGGTTCCACGTTATGATAATTTCGTAATTTACTCGTCCATCTTACGATAATTTTGTTCTTAAAATTGGAATAGAAAAAGAACCACATCGAATTTTCGAAAAATCGCTTCGAGGTGCACACCCCCATGCTACAAACTAACTTTGTGTGCCAAATTTCATGAAAATCGGCCGAACGGTCTAGGCGCTATGCGCGTCACAGAGATCCAGACATCCTACAGACATCCAGACATCCTCCGGACAGAGAGACTTTCAGCTTTATTATTAGTAATAATAAAGAGTAAAGATTAAGATATTAGGTTTATGGTGGATTGCGTCACAGCCTTATGACGCAAGGGGGGAACAAGAAAAAGAGTTGTTTAGCCACCACCACTTCCAACGTTAAGTAGTAGGGGTAAAGGGAGCCTTGACCATAAGGGAGGCTTGACCCACCCTTCAATTTTTGTATTTAAAAATATTTTAGCTGTTTCTCACTATATGGCAGTCAAAGCTAGTGATGTGATCAGGCACCCATCTTTGTTTTATCCATCTAGCTATCAGATGTGTGGAGATATTTAGAAAAAAATGTTTTTCAACCTAAAAAACCATGAATTTTGAGCCTAGTTTGTAAGACCTTTTCAGCAAATGTAATAAGTTTATACTTTTGCAAATGGGATTTTCTAAATACTATAATATTTAGCTTTTATTATAATTATAAAGTTTGTTCCTTGAATTAGGCTTAACCTCACCATGTGCTGCTCTGTACAAAATGGGTAGGTGGAGAGGCTTGACCCACTCTATGTAAGGGAGGCTTGACCCACTGGGTCAAGGCTCCCTTACATAAACAGTTTAGGAATTCTAGAAATACTGTTTATCAAAAACAATTTATAATTACAATAGTTACTTTATGGGGATAATATATATGGTTATTATATATTTTGTATGTTTATAATAAAACCAAGACATTGATTGTTAACAAATATTAACTTATCAGTTATTGTTTACAATGCAATTTTTGTTGCAATAATTCATAACAAAACTAAATTATGATTAATTCATATAGTAGGCGCCGCTTAATGTGATCATGGTTAATGTTATCATTCGCTTAATGTTATCAGAATCACGAAGTGCCGGAACACTTGCATGTTAACACACCTGAAAAAAGTCGGATATTGTAATCAGCGTCTTCGTTTATTGTTATCACTTTTTCATAAACTTTCAATTTTTTCCCCGTTTTTGTTCCTGAATTAACAGAAATACATGGGCAAACCCTGACGAGATTAACTTTCTGTGTAGCATTTTATGGTTTTTAATAGCAGTTCAAATTTTTTCTAGGAATGAAGCTTAAGAAATTTTGCCCCCAGTGACCACAGACCCCCCTAAGAAAACTTTCTTTTGCACCTAAAAAAATTCAGTCGCTGGACATGTTGCAGGCATTGATGTAGGACCTCCATTGTTGCTATTACTTTGTAAACTATTAAAGAATTCTGTCGAGATTGAAAACAAAGCGAAGTTAAGTTAAAATTTAAACAACAAGCAAAACTATGCTGGAAAATATAGAAAAGCTGAATGTGGTTTGAAACTGGTTTACGAATGTCAGGGAAAACGGTCACATTTTACTTCACCTATTACTATGTGATTAAAAATTACATAATTTAGCTTTAACTTTTTATAATTCAGATATTTCCATTCTGTTAATTTAATAATTTATAATTTAAAACTGCGTTCAGTTGAGTCATTGTGATTTTAATTTGAGGTTGCCAAAATAAATGCACCTTAATTGGAAAAAAAAATCATTATTTTGTGTCACCTGGATTCTTTTCGGTTATTGTTATCAAATTGTATTTGTCCCAAAGTGATCACATTAAGCAACGCCTAATTAATTTTGGAATAATCTCTACATTTATTCCCCCCCCCCCAAAAAAAAACTGGTTTTTGAGGAAAATTTGCAAATTTAAGTTAATTTTTCTCAAAAAGTTTCTTTGTTATAATTATTTTTTTTATAAATACTAATTTTTTATGAATAAATTATTACTACTAACACAGAGAAATAAAATATTGACATACCTTTTAGCTGCACTGAAGAAGAAATAGAAGATTTTATAGTAGAAAATAATAAATTTGATTTTGACGACTTTGCTGTTGTAAAATTTGCAACAAAAAGAGATTTGTGTTATTTTGTTGGGCGAGTTACACGAGTATTGGTACTAAATGATGAGTATGAAGTCACGACGATGTAAACAATCATTTAGTTTTATTTATCCAGAAAACAATGATTCATAAATTCAATTATAAATATTAATGTATACATGATCTTAAAAATAATTTCTGAACATTCAATTATCATGATAAAACATGTATACTTAATATTTAAATAATTAATAAAAAATATTTCCTATATCTCATTTTACAATTATATATCACTACCCGGGTCAAGCCTCCCATACCATGGGTAAAGCCTCCCTTACTAAGGGAGGCTTGACCGGCTAACCTAAGTTTTAAAAAATATTAATTTTAGAAAAGAAAAAATGTATTATTTACATTATCGCAAATATATTTCTGTTGCCAATAGAATGTACTTCAATATGTGCTATCATATGATATTTAAATTTTCGAAATAAAATTTACAAAAATGTTTATCTGAAAACGTGGTCAAGGCTCCCCAGGTTCCCCTACTCCTATCAGCACTTTTCTGTATTTGAAAATTGTACTGTGAAAGTGCTTTTTTTCGGGACGCTTTAAAGTTCGTGGTTTTTACTAGTCCGACCTAATCGCGAAAATTTAAACGTCACGAAATATTTAAATTTCTTACTTACAATCAACTTTCGGTTCTGTTCATATATAATTCGCGAAATTTTCAGCTTGCGAAATCACCGAAAACTTCATTTTAGCGAATATTACTGCTCTAGGAAATAATTCCGTTTGCAGTATTTATCTTTGGGTTCGTCATTTCTTAAATACTTAAACTGAATTATGCTGTTTTTTAAATTCTGAATAGAATTTTTCTTTTAAAGTTTATTTAAAATTATTTCTTTTCGTTTCTCCTCTCTTAAAGAAATAAATATGTTACTCACAGATGAAAACCTAGCGTACTTTTCCGAAGGTATGAATATCTATGATTGATATGTACAGAAGAGTTTAAAGCAATTTTAGAAATAAAGAATATATTTTTATATGAAAAACACAGGAATTATCAAACAAAAACCTTCTCCTAGTGGGTGTATCCAGATAGCAATTAAACTATAATCGTCGATTAAAAAAAGGCACGTTTAATGGTACGAATAAGTAAAGCATTAAAAATGCTTCTTTTATAAATAATATTTTAATGCTACTTTTTCAAAATAACTTTGAAATTTTAAAACTGACCATCTGAAGTAATCGGGGTTCATGTTAATTACTTTTTAAGGCACGTTTTTTCTTGAAGTTTACACACCCTACCAATTTTATAGTTTTTGAGTGGTTGTATGTTGGGTGCGTTTTTAGAGTTGCTTTTAAATTGGAAATCTTTAATTTTCGCGGTACCAAAATTTTCCGTATGAAGAAAAAAACGTTACCCACCATCTGAATACCGTTCAATTAGCCAAGTAAACGCAGGGCCAGTGAATAATTTAGTCAACGGTAAGCATTGCCAACTCTAAACTTCCTAAAGAATAAAATACACATTCAAAAAAAGAAAAAGAAAGCAAAACTCTTTCATGCTGCAAAAGAAGTTGAATGGGATTGTTTCCTTCAGTCAAAAGTAGTACTTTTAGTCACTGAAATGATAGAATAAGCAAAAAAAAAAAAAAAGATAGATCAAGAAAATACTTTTATTTTCTCAACAGTTATTTTTAAATTAATTTTTAAAAATGTCCATTTTTTCAAACAAGGCTTGGTCTTGATGACGTCACAAATGATGTGCTATGGCGCATCTTTCTTCCGCGTTTCCACGTTATGATAATCAAGAAGCAAATTAAAATTGCGCTCTATGCTTGCTATCAACCATATCGTTGCCAATACACGTGAGTAAAGATACGAATGAAATATTTTGCTCTGTGAATGGCAACACTGAATGGCATTTCATCATTTAGAATGTCATACGGCAGAAGCGTAAACAATGACAGTGCACCGATTTAAGTTATTTTTTTAAAATATTACACTTAAACAAATTATTTAAAAAATGGTCAGATCCTATGTTTTCAAGCATGCTCTTTCAGAAAAAAAAATACTTTTTTAAAATTTTGGAAACGGCCCCATTATGATATTTTTTTTAATATAAAGGGATGGAGGTAGTGGGTAAAGTGAGACACGAAAACTCAATTTCAGTTTTTATTATTCAAAAACATAGAAATTAATTTCTTTCAAATGGTTCAAGATTTGTCACTGTAATAGGTAGTATAAAATGAAGTAAGAAAAAACTAAATTCATACAAACGACGAAAAAAAATAATAAAAACAAAATGGAATTTTGTGTTACTGTAAGTGAGATCTACATTTTTAATAATTTAAATTTACCTAGAAATCCAATTTCGAACGGCCGAGGCGGTTATTAGGAAGTTTAATGAAGTAGAGAAATTAAGGAATCAACTCACACGAAAGTCAACTGTGTCTGATGTGCCGGCACACCCGCTGATCAACTTTTGATAAGAATAGCAGCGGCACAGGTGCCTGGTATGCCGGACACACCATGCACAGTTGACTGTCGTGTGAAGGATGACAAGGCGATTCCTTCACTCTTCTACCTGGTTATTCTTCCTAATAACTGCCCATCCCGTTTGATACTTGATTCAACTAAGTTACAAATACAAATACAATACAAATACAAAAGTGACGACCAGCAACAGGTTCTGGGTCCAGTTAGGCTGGTCCTAGTCAATTTACAATCCCCAGTGACGATCAATGGCCCTCTTAAAACTATCTACTCCCTTGCTCATTACCACCTCTTCCGGTAAGCTGTTCCAAGGTTCCACTACCCTGTTAAAACAATAATTTTTCTTAATATAAATGTTAGTCTGAGATTTAAATAGCTTAAAACAATGACCCCTTGTCCTGTTTTCAGTGCTAAACTTCAGCCCCGTAACATCTTTCGTTTTAATAAATTTAAACAACTGAATCATGTCCCCTCAGTCTCTTCTTTGCTCAAGACTGTACCTTTTAGCCTTCTAAGCCTGGAATCGTATTCTAAATGAGAAAGTCCATTTATTAGCCTTGTAGTCCGCCTTTGAACCCTTTCCAATACATTAATATCTTTCTTAAGATAAGGAGACCAAAACTGAACAGCATACTCCGAATGAGGTCTTACCAAACTTCTATATAAGGGCAGAAGAACTTCTTTAGATTTGTTTGAAATAGATCTTTTGTTAAGCCCAAGCATCTTATTGGGTTTGTTACTAGCTATTACCTCGTGTGAAGGAAGCCTTATGCCGAAATAATCATTGCTTTAAGATAAATAAATACTTTTGTGCTGAACAGTAAAGTAAGACAAAACAACGTTAGAAGAAGCACAAATTTGTAAATTACTGCAGACACGTGTTTCGGCGTTATAGGGAACGCCTTTTTCAATGCAAAAAATAATGAGCTTATGGATGAAAAGACTTCCGACAAAAGCAACAAAGCCGACAAAGCTTTTGTCGGATGTCTTTTCATCCATAAACTCATTATTTTTTGCATTGAAAAAGGCGTTCCCTGTAACGCCGAAACACGTGTCTGCTGTAATTTACAAATTTGTGCTTCTTCTAACGTTGTTTTGTCTTACTTTATTAATCATTGCTTTGTTCCCCACGCATTTAGATTGTTTACTTACATGTGTGATTTTGTGTTTTTTTCTCAGTCTTACATCGGATGTGCGTGGGGCACTCACCACATAGGTCTGGTAAGTGTGTGCTACGGTGCCATGTGTGCCATATCTTCCCTGCTGTCCGGATGGTTGGTGAAGCGGTTGGGCAGGTTGCCCATCTTGATTTTTGCCGCCATTGTCAACCTGGCCGACGTGCTGTTGCTCCTGCTCTGGCATCCTCATCCGAACGAGCCCGCGCTGTTCTTCATAGCTTCCGGGTTGTTTGGGTTTTCTACCGGAATATTCTGGTCACAGATTAGAGGTAAGAAAATCCATCAGTAATCAATACGAAATTTGAACTATTCGCAACTCCAGAGCTCGAATAGGATACCTTGCGGTGATTGACAATACTAAAGAAAAAGGTAAAACAGTCCATTCCACGTGTTCTCTTTGGGGGAAATTACAGGCTTCATACAGTTTTTGATGCAATGTAATTTCAGAAGAATAGAAAAGAAAGCTTCCCACAAACACGATGAAATATTACGATCACTAAGCGTCAAAGCAATTTATACGTAAAGGCGTGCGTTTGTTTTACCTTTTTCATCCGCTATTTGACAGTGGCTGCAGTGCCCTATAGTTTGCTGGAGTTGTGAATAAGCATCGAATTAATTAGCTCGTAAATTTTTAAAATAATATCATAGTATATCATATTGGAGTTCTTGTTCGGCAGATTTGTTTGAGAGATTAAAATCAGCGTTTGTCATAAAAAGGGGACTGGTAAACACACCTTCTGCCGCCGTCGTAATAACAAGTACCGTCCCTGAGTTAAGGACAAAACTAGTCTCTGTATGTCATAACCGAACCGTCAGTACATTGCATGTATTTCTGAAACGATACTTTGGTTCTGCTTTATCTCTGGTTTAAGGGTGGTAATTTACTGCTTTAACTCTTTGATACTTTCTTGCTCTCACTTCTAATTTTGAAACATGATCATTTTTACTTTATTAGACGATCACTGTAAAAACGATTCAGAAACGTTCCTGGAAAATAATAGGCAGCTGATGTGCCCAATTTCAACCGGTAACATATCTTGCAATACCCAGGAACATTTTCCGATAAAAATCAGTAACCTTTCTGAAGTATTGGGAAATATCCATTGTTAAAACCAGTTGTAAACCTTCCAAAAAGTTTAAACAGATTTAATTAGAACCCTCCTGATTTACTAAGAAAGCTCCAGAAGCAGTAGAGCAACCATGGACAAAGCTATACGACATTTGCAAGCAAAGAACCAAACGTATTCCTTGCCTCGTAAAGCTAAATCTTTCCAGTGACATATTTGCTCCCATTGGGATCATAGTCAATCCGGACGGACCGCAATCAAGCTTAAGCCGATGCACTTAATAAACACGCTCAGTCAATCTTTGCTTTAAACTGGTAGCAAAAAATATCTTTCACACCAGTGAGAAGTCTGCATTCGTGCATCTTTTAGCAATTCAGGAAACTTTATTGCGAAGATACTTGATTTTCGGGGAAATAGGTGAAAACCTCTGGAATCCCGAAACGTTCCTCGGAAATAACCAGTAACGTTTCGGATTTTTTTTTACAGTGATTGGTTCGAGGAAATGGTCGTTGTTCCTTATTCTTAGGATTGAAAATTGAGGTTGTTCTTAGTTTTTGCTCTGAAAGTGTAATTTCAGATACAATTACACATTTTTGGGAAATCTGTTCCCGTTGAGATACTTTTCCGAAAAGAATCACCAAAATAGAGTTTATAACTGCATGTCAATCAAAAAAAGTGAATATAACAGCTACTTTAAAACGTTAACATTAGTGTAGTGCGCCTCTGATTATTTGAGGTATGACCTTGACAATGTTTACCCCCTTCTGGGTAGTTAGTGAAAAGGGACCGCATTATTAGAGTGGATTTGAGTAGAAATGCAGCGGAACCCGAAAAAAAAAAAAAAATGCTAGAGCGGCTTCAAACAGCTCTAAAACAAATTTATCTTGAAAAAAGATATCCAAAAAGTAAAAGTTTGTGTGTGTGTAGGTCCTATAGATCAAACATTATTTTGATCTGCTCGTAAAAAAACGGACTTTCTGAAAAAGGATAACGTAAAATCCGGAATATTTTAACCTTATCAGCATAAGCTTTTTCAAGTACCAGCAGGAAATGACGTCGAAAATGGGATAACGCATGAAACGAACAATGTAAAAACGGGGATCTACTGTACAACTTAAGCAAAATTACTACGAAAATAACATAACTCAACTTAGCGTCAATTGTAATTTCCTATTACCCCAAAAGAGATAAACACTATCAAAAACATAGCTCAATTAACCAGAGCCATTCAACAGATACGAGAATAATCTCCTTTGCCATGCATGTTACTACTCGCTTTTATTATAATACAAATAATAAAAACAAAATTGCGAATTTAATTACTATTTTCTGTATTTAAATTTTGGTTAAAAAATTCATTTTTCTAAAGTATCGTGTGCAATGTTCGAGCTATTTACTATACTTAAAATTTCAAAATAATTCTACATAAATATAAACAGTTTCATAATTTAATTCCATATTGGACACTGTTTTTTATTGAGTTGCAATAATGTATATTTTGAGGAGAAAAATATTGAAATAGATCTTTGTATCAAAATTTTCTTAAAATGAACCCTAAATTCGTCCAAAAATCACAATCGCTATTGACGATCAGATCGCCTACTGTAGTGACGTCACGTTCCCAGCGTGTTGGCTTTCCTAGTTTAGAAGGCAGTGACTGAGCACTTACTGGAATGTTTGGACTTCTCTACAGTGGACATTTACACCAATCCTTACACCAATCCTCTTCCACTCGATTTTCTACGCGTCAACAGGTTGATGGATATGTTCTGGCTTCGTCAGACATTGGAGATAAGCAATAACAGCAACATTTCCATCGTCACCTAAAAAAAATTAAATCGTTTTTCTGGTTTCACGTTTAAAATTAGCTGTGCATGCAAAACATAGTGCACACAGTATTCTAACAATAATATATAGAGTAGTTTTAATTTTCTTTTTGATTTTTTCCAGCTTTTTATGGAATTCTCTTCAAAGCCGATGAAGAAGCTGCTTTTGCTACCTACCACTTGTGGCAGTCTCTGGGAACATGCGTTTCGTTTTCCTACAGCAATTATCTATGCACTTCTGTCAAGGTGTACTTATTGCTGGTTGTTTCAACAGTTGCCATCTTTGGGTACTTAGCGGTTGAATTATGTCGATTTTTTCGAAGAGAATGAAAAAAACTGTTACAAAATCTTGGAATATGAATGACTTTCAGAGGCTATGATCTGAGGCATATGGCTCGAAATAAATAAATAAGAGATCATTAAATGAGCTTTTTGTAGGTGCAGTTGAATAAAAGGAGCAATTGTTAAGATGCTGTACAGGAAGATTCAGTACCTCTTTATACTGTCATTATTAACCAACATTAGACTAAATGCAGGGCCTGATTACTGAATAGGCCAACTATGCCCCAGTCTAGGGCTCCCGATATTTAGGGGCCTCCAAATGCTGAAATTACTTTAGTCTATGGTTAAAATTGTTTCATCCAACGGCTAAAGTTATAAAGTTTAAATACAAAGGGCCCCAAAAAACAATGTGTCCCAAGGCCCCTCGATATCTTAATTGGGCCCGGCTTAAACGATATGTTGATAGTTATGGACACCTGTGTTGCAACGAGCTTCATAAAGGTGATGGTTGAATAAAAGGAGCAATTATTAAGATGTTGTAAGGGAAGATTCAGTACCTTTTCATAATGTCGTCATCAGACAACATTAGCCTAAATGATATGTTGATAGGTATGGGCACCTGTGTTGCAATGAACTTCTTGAAGGTGATGGTTCAATGAAAGGAGCGATTGTTGAAGTGCTGTACAGGAAGATTCAGGACATTTCATAATGTCATTATTAACCAGCGTTAGTCTAAATGATATGTTGATAGGTATGGGCACCTGTGTTGCAAGAAATAGACTAGAGTTTAAGTCTGAAGACTTTCAAATTGTAAAAAATAAATAAAATGTTAAGACTTCACCAAAACACGTTCACATCGTCAAGGGCTTTATTAAATCCACTGCATCTGTGACTTTTTATGTCTCCTGAAATGGATTCGAAAGTATTTAACGAGGTAAATCTATAGGATAGACAACAAATAAGATGGAAATGGCGTTACAATAGAATTTCCTATAACTAAGAAATATTTGATGGATTTGTAAAACTGAGGATTTTATGAATGTGTCTCGATTAGGGCTGTGAATGAAAATAGCATTAATACAGGAATGCAAAGGGGGACCCACAGGTTTGGGGGACTCCATTTCCTATCATAGAACTCTGCAAAGCATTTGTGTGCACATTTGTATTTACTTTGGGGCTCTCGCAATTGCGACATGGTATATGCTGGACTGCAGGTATATGCTGCATGGTATACGCTACAATCAGCAGGACTGCAGGTATACGCTGGAGTGAGCAAGACTGCAGGAATTTATGCCATGTAAATATTCATGAACAGTTTGAATATCTTGTATGAAGGAATTACATGAGAACAGCAAGTCACAGCACTTTGACTAAGATGGGACCCTTATGTGAAAGTGGTAATGGCACGATCCTAAGACTTTACAAGAGTCTCAAAGAAACTCTTGCATCAGCGTCGTAATAAAATTACATGAAGCATGTCTCAAATGTGTCCCATGAGACGTTACAGTTCTGTCACTTCGTGACTTGTGACCCAAAGTGAGGTCGCCGTTTGATACTGCTGTTTGTAAATGTATCATCTGCTATGTTTGACATTTAGTTTTGCTATTTATTGTCTTCTGCAATGTATATGATTCTTTGTATTATTTTATTTATTTATCGTCTGCGCTATCTATTGTTCTTTCTAATGGCAACGGCAAAAGAAAGAGATTGTACAGTTGAGTTATTACGATGGATTGTGAATGAGGTTTTTTTTGGTCACCCTTTGTTGGCGGTGAATATAATTGAAACTGTTTGCGTAATTATATAATTAAACGTCTTCTTTTATAAGAAAAAAATTAAAAAATTGATTTATTTTCTAGTGCAAGAATACATGTATTCATTACATTTCATTGACATTTATTTGTTTAAATTATTAATCATGAAAAAACACTGTCACTTTGCTCTCACATGTTGTGCTATAAGGGAAACTGAGGTTTGTGTCTTCTGCAGTTCAAACATCCAAAGTATATTCCAACTTTATAAGGCCCGACAAGGTCTCTTCTTCCGGTGCAAATAGAGTCCTTTACGTAGTTCAGAAGGCCTGATATATCGGATATATCTTGATTATATCGGACTTATTTGTAAAGAAATAAAATAAAAAAAAGGAAGAAACTTAGAAAAATAGATTTTTTTTACAATTGAAAAGAATCAGTCGGTGCGTTCTTGTCAATTTCCGAGTTATATTCATAAAATATTTAATTTTTAACTAAATTTTCGCCCCATTTTTTACTAGTGAAGTTATAATAATATTTTTCTGCATACAAGATGGATGTGTTAATTATCATGCAAATTTATAATCAAAGATGGATGTGTGTCATGTGTCAACTATTATGCAAATATTTAATCAATATCTAAATTTATCATGCTCATAAAACATACAATTTTTATTAGATTTTCGTAGAATTTTTTTTGTTATGTTCACTGGTGCGAATACTGCTCTAGAACAGATTATAATGCAATTTAACTAAGTCATTTTAATACATTAAATTTTTATTAATTAAGTGAAATAATAACTTAAGTACTTAATTAATAATAGTTAAAATTCATAGCCAACTAATGAGCGATTTTGTCTTATTGTTGAGAACTGAAGAAAAAACCCGAATTCAAGAAAATTGTCGTACGTAAGACTATATCTTTGAACATGCCCCTCCCCCCCCTAAAATGAAATCCTATATCCACCCCTGGCGGTGGCATAGAAACAATATAATAGATAGAGGCAAATCAATGAAATTTCGTAATTTAGAAGAAAGTTTTCGAACCTTTAGTGCGCATTATTAATTTAGACAACAGAAACTAATCAGTGAACATCACATCATATTTATTTCTTTATTTATTTTTTGTGGGTATTGTAATATTTGAGACTAACTTACTTGACAACTACTATTGCGTAAAACCTTGATTTTCACTAATGGTGTTTCCTTTCTTTCCTTTTTTTTTGATTTATTGGGGAGGGTGTGGGGGGTATGACTCATCTAAACCGTCGACACTATTATCCATCCACAATATGTTTAAATATTTTATAAATATTTTATGGACTTTAATATTTATAGCACTATTAGTAATCACTTTTTCTGCCAGGGTGCGATATTTTATAGTTATTTTGTATATAGGTGGTTAAATGCAGAGTTAAAACTACAATAGTCTCTTAACTGCTACCATTTTAACTATCCCTTTTTCATCCGAAACTTTCGATTTGTCGTTCGATTAATCGAGTTTCTACCTAAAACATGCCCCGTTAACCCCTTAACTTCATAAGCGGCCACCCTTGATGTTGTTATTCTAAAGAAAAGATAAAAGTAACTTTATCTTCTTTAACAAATCGGCAGTCAATTTCGGAACCACATCAGCTAACCCTAAGGTGTACAATAATTGCACCTTTCACAAGTTTGACAATAAACGAGGCGCTAAAACAGCGGCCTCCCGCAGTATCGACTTGGGTGGTCTCGCCACCCAAGCAGACCACCAACGACGATGTAACTTGGGTGGTCCCGCTTTCTCAACGGTGGTCCCCACCCCATTCGGTATCATTTCTTTGTTTGTAACTGCAGAGGAGAAGACCAGATATGGAGAAGTCCCGTCTTCTTTCTTGATATAATTAATGATATTACTCGGTTAGCTTCACTCATACAGAGGTATGAAATGACCAGAAATCTTCCAGGCGACAGTCAGGAAATCTGTAAAATAAAAGGGGGTAATGGGGTCGTTTCCAAAATTTTAAAAGTATTTTTTTCTGAAAGAGCATGCTTAAAAACATAGGATCTGACCATTTTTAAATAAATTGTTTAAGTTTAATATGTTTATAAAATTACTTAAATCTGTGCGCTTTCGTTGTTTAAGCTTCTGTCGTGTGACATCACAAATGATGAAATGCCATTCAGTGTTGCCAATCACAGAGTAAAATATTTAATTCGCTTCTTGATTATCATAACGTGGAAACGTGTTAGAAAGATGCGCCAAAGTGCATCATTTGTGACATCATAAAGACCACGCCTTGTTTTCAAAATCGGACATTTAAAAAAATTTATTAAAAATTAAGCGTTGGGAAAATGAAAGTTTTTTCCCGCTCCGTGGCATTTTTTTTTTTTTTGCTTACTCTATCAATTTCAGTGACTAAAAGTAGTACTTTTGATTGAAGGACACAACCCCACTGAACAAAATTTAAATCTTGAATGCGTAGAGGTTTTGAATAAGTTGGTGAAATTCACTTAATACATAACTTCATATTGCACTCCGGCAACATAGTGACAGACACAATTAAAAAAAAAAAGGTGAAAATTGATTTAAAATACATGTGTCCCTTGTATAAGACGGTTAATTCGTTCTGTGTAGTATCGAAATCGTGTTATGCAAGACGTTTTTTCTAAAATAAACGTTTTTACTAATTTTTAATACTAATTATGTACGTGCATGAGAAAAGTCAGGTTAAGATGTATCGTGTTATATCGAAACCAAGTTTCATAAAAACAAAGTTAAAACTTATTAGAGTTATCAACCGTTAACACAATGTATTAAACAAAAATGAAATTCCATCTTTTTTAAATATAACATTCGAGTTATATGAAAATCATGAAGTATTTAATTCAAGTTTCGTACCATATAATATCGAAACCGTGTTGTACGAGGGACGCCTGTATAAACATTGCTTTTGTTTTTTGCCCCAAAATTCACACTGAATTGTTTACAGTATTGTTGCTTAGTGACGCATAAACGGTGTAATCAATAGTTGAACATTATTAAACTTTTATAATTCAA
The DNA here is from genome assembly GCF_026930045.1 of Uloborus diversus. NCBI lineage: Eukaryota > Metazoa > Arthropoda > Arachnida > Araneae > Uloboridae > Uloborus > Uloborus diversus. The sequence goes on from NC_072738.1 coordinate 141,114,436, forward strand.
AAGAAAAGTTCTCCAGTTTGAAGTATGATGATTAATTTCATTTACAAAAACCAAGCAGTGATAACATCATAACTGTTTTGTGCTTATTGTACTTTTCAAAGATAAATAACATGAAAGTAGTATTGCGTAAGAATTTGATTTTCTCCAACGCTGTCTTTTCCTTATTTTTTAGTTTTTATTTTATTTTATTTTCATTTTATTATTATTTTTTCATTTATTTAATTATTTGTTTTGAGATATGTTGCCTCTGTTGTCGGGATGTAATGAAGGATCTAGATACAAAAGAAAAACAAAAATTATTTCTTTGACGTTTTCAACTTTTTTAATTTTAGAATAAATCAGCTTTTATATTTAATCAGACTAATGATTATATTACATACTTCTTGTTGTACTTAGAACTTAGATAAGGTGACCAGAATTTTCAAACTAAAAATCAGGACATATTACTGATGGGGGAGGGTTTTTTTTTTTTTTTTTCCCACGAAGCTCAATGTGTCACCAAATTGAAGAGTTTCAGATCTCCCATGGAAATAAAAAACTAAGCTCCCCTCCCCTCCCCCGCTATACAGAGATTTTATGAAGTCACAGTAACTATTTTTTAATTTCGAAATAAGAGCATAACTAATAAATTAGAAATAATTCAGACAGAGCATAAAGAATTGAGGTAGATTCAAATCAAAAATTTTAAAATATAAAGACAAAATGTACTAAAGTGGATTCAAAATTTCACAAACGAATTGAATAATCTAGTTTATTTATATCCCCTCCCCCCCCCCCCCCCCCCAGCACACAAAGGGTAGAACTTGGCGGAGAAAAGCGGGACTTTAAGGGATAAGTGGACATTTTTGTAGAGCATTCAGCGGGTGGGATTGAAACAAAAAGCAGAATAGTCTTGCCAAAGTGGGAGGCGTCTGGTCCCTTTAACTGAGTCAGTTTTAACATAACAAATATCTTCTTAGTTACTAAAAAGATATTTATTCTGTTAAAATTACACCAGAAAGTATCAAAAATGAACCTTAACCACACCGGTTTCTGTACGATTCGCAAAGTTCACATAATGTAAAATAAGGTTTTTATTTTTTCCTTTAAGATTTAAATTCATTGTAGCCGAAAATGTCAAGTGTTTGGGAAAAAACTAAATTTGGTTATTATCTTTGTCACCTCTACTTAAAAGACATCTGTAGCGAAAGCTAAATTATAGCAATATTAGAGACTAGAAAATCGCCCATCAAGATATGACGGGTGAAAATTGCTTCTACATTTGAACGATGCAGTTGCCCGTTTGGTGATATTTTGATGGTTGAAATTTCAGCCCGAATTCCAGTGGATGAACCCTAAACTCCAGTAGGTAGCGTTTATTGTTGACCACTTTTTCGTTTCTTCATTCCCCTGAAATGACAGCCTTACCAGTTAAGCAGATAAGGCAACCAAACTGGTTAAAACAAACTAAATAATTTTAATAGGAACATTTCCAAAAACAATGTTGCCGAAATTTAAAATTAAAGATTTTATTTGTAAGCAAAATTAATCATTGAATAAGACTAAAATTTTCATTAAATTGAACAAAAATATCGTTGGATTAAAACGAAAGTTATTAACAAAAAGTAAATCCGCGAAAAAAAAAAATATTAAGCTATTAAAAATCCATTGAAATTTCCATTAAAATGCAAAGTTAAAAACAAGATGCGCTGAAATGGAGCAATGACATTTTTTGGAACCAATTCGGTTTATTCTACCTATGATGATGATTATTATAGTTGTTATTATTACTAAACTAGAAAATCGCCCGAGAACAAGGTATGACGGGTGAAAATTGCTTCTACATTTGAACGATGCAATTGCCCGTTTGGTGATAATTTTGATAGTTGAAATTTCAGCCCTAACTCCAATGGATTAATCCTAAACTCCAGTAGATAGCGTTCATTGTTGACCACTTTTTCCTTTCTTCATTCTCCTAAAATGAGTCTTACCAGTGAAACAATTAAGTGACCGGATCCAGCTCATCCTAGTCAAAGCAGAGAATTTCCCTGCTTGTCAAACTTTTTCCCCTCCAAGGGGGCTAGTTTTTGTCATAGTTTGTGCGAATTAAGGGGTTACAAACTAAAAAGTATTCTGAACCCAGGGGAAAAGTTTCATTGCTTTAGTTCAAATATTTAAAAAGTTATGAGTGGTTTTAGGCCATGCTCGCTATGTGTTTTTATGCAAAAGAAAAACTTCAAATTGCTTTTTCTCGATGATGGTTTTTTTGTTTTCATGTCATTAGAATCCCTAAGGATTTTTTTCTATTAAAGATACAGCTTCAATGTAATACTTTTTGCAATTGGGATAACATATTTGACAAAACTGTGCATTGTATAAGCATTTTATAAATTACTCAAATGTTTAAATCATGTTAAACCTTTTAAAACCATTTTTTTAAACCTTGATTTTTTACATAATTAGTCACAGAAAATTTTCTAATAAACTCATAAGCAAATGAATGCACAGATTTTTAGAGATGAGTGATCGTTTAGCAAAAAACTTTTTTCAAATTAGTGCAAAAATAAAAAAGCCTTAGGGATTTTAATAAATTGAAATTTCCTCAATCTTTTGAATTTTTAAAAAAAGTAGGCAATATCTTTAAATTTTGAAAGTAAATTATTGATTACGAAATAAGTATGCATGTTATGGTTTCAAAAAAATATAAAATTTACTTAAATTTTAAAAAAATGTTTGAAAGGTGCTGTGACCCCTTAAAATAAGTTACTTAAACCAACAATGAAAGATAAATTGCATTAACAAATTCCCTTTTAAAAATTCATAATTGCATAAGAGTTTCTTAAACATATGAGACTTTTAGGCTGCATTTTCTTTTGATTAATATTAAGCCTTACACAAATAAATCGTGGGTATTTTTTTCAGATTGGAAAAAAAAAAAAGTAATAAAAAGTCATACATTAATTTAAGATATGTAAGGCGAGTAAGATTTCTGATAGTCTAATGAAAATCTGAAATGGTTAGAGGGGTTGATCTTGTTGATTTGACATGGGATGACTCACTTACGTTGATTTCGTACATATTTAAAGTCTTTACCAGTCCATTATTTTGTTTATCATTTTGATATTTTGAGGACGTTGAATAATCAGTTAACTGTCAACTTCGATAGTACCAAGCTTCAGTAGCGGATTTTAAGGAGGCATAGCATCCTTAAAAATTTAATAAATAATATTGAACAAACTGTCCCATGAAATACTTTATAGTCTATTTCTAAAACGAGCTGATGTGTGCATCATATGACTTCCTTTTACTCCAATTTAATGTCATTTTCCCATTACTGGCAATTTTAATGTGATTCAATAATCTACTCTCTAAATATCACCAACAGTGGCTAAATTGAAACTTAATTTTAAAAAAACGTCAAATTTGTCGCCAAGTTAGCGACAAAACTTGGCGACCAAAAGACTGGCGATATATCGCCAAGTGTCCGCCAAATTATAACATCTCCTGAGTTTACATCGAAATTAACAATGATTTCCGGCCAAAAAGATGCAAAATACCCCTTTAGAAACACCCGAATGCAACCAAAAGGGGAGGTACACAACTAGTCCCCACTAGGAGTCTACATACTAAATTTCAACTTTCTAAGACATTAAGTTACTGAGTTATGCGACCTACATATGCACATACACATGTACGCACATCCGCATATACGCACATACATACATACGGACATACAGACGTCACGAGAAAACTCGTTGTAATTAACTCGGGAATCGCCAAAATGGTTATTTCGCGTGTCTACACGTTCTTAGGCACTTACCCGCGTGTGGTCGAGTCGAAAAAAAAACTTAACATTTATTCGGGGGTGAGCAAAATGGAAATTAAGGTAGATTTTTGAGTGAAAATTTTTTCGCGAATACAATACTTCCTTTTTTATAAAAGCAGAGACTAACATGGGTATCAGAGAGAATATACTTTATTGACTTAATTCAGTGATTTATAATTTAAAGGTTCATATATCGCTATTCGTCCATCAAATCTTCTCTCACAGAAGCAGGAAACTTTCCTGGTTTTTGCCAGGTACAGTGAAACGTGTGTATAATGTTACTGTCTCTGTCTATAGCGACATTTTCATGGGTCCCCAGCAAAATATCAGCATAAATAATCTAACTGTCTATAACGATAACCTGTCTATAACAATATAGTATATAATAACAAGATAACAAGAGTACAAAGATAACAATATAATATAAAAAGTATCGTTTTAGACAGGTTTTACTGTATGTTATTAGCAGAAATTAGACACAGTAGCTGCCCATTATTTTCTAGAAACGCTTCGATGAATGAAGAAAGAAAAAAATTTAAATTTCAAAAAGCATCACTACGTTTCAAGGCTATCTAAACAATGGGGTGGTTTCTTTCAGTCAAAAGTACTACTTTTTAATCACTGAAATTGATAGAAGGAGTAAAAAAAAATAACATGGAGCCAGAAAATGTTCTTGAAAACAAGGCGTGGTCCTTATGACGTCACAAATGATGCAATTTGGCGCATATTTCTACCGCGTTTCCACGTTATTATAATCAAGAAACGAATTAAATATTGCGCTCTACGTTTGCTATCCACCATATCGTTGCCAATACACGTGAGTAAAGTTGTGAATTAAATATTTTGCTCTGTGATTGGCAACACCGAATGGCATTTCATCATTTGTGATGTCACACGACAAAAACGTAAACAATGAAAGCGCACCAATTTAAGTACTTTTTTTGTAAATATTAAACTTAAACAAATTAATTAAAAATGGTCAGATCATATGTTTTTAAGCATGCTCTTTCAGAAAAAAATACTTTTAAAATTTTGGAAACGACCCCATTGTGACAACAACTGTCTAAACAAGACTATGTATGCAAACATGATGTCAGTCATTTAGATAATATTTTTCATGACAATAGATTTTAAACCGATACAAGCTGTATCACTGTTTTTCCGGGAAAACGCACAAAGAGTTACATTCTCACGCGATAAACGTATTCATTTATTTTAAAGTTCGAATGAATAAATTCCGGAAAAGATCCAATTATATCTTTTAGAAGAGGATGATGTTGTCCATTGTTAGCATAAACGTAGGGAAATAGTAGCTGTTTGTATTAAAATTTTTGAATATAAAATTAATAGCTGATAAAAGGATTGCGCTGCAGTTTTTTTACACATTCTGTTGAAGATCATGTTATCTAAAACAGTGATATTTCTTTTTGTGTGTTTAAGTGTTATTCATGGCTTTCGCTCAAAAAACTTTGGTTCAAAACCAGAAACTTCGGCAAATGAAGAAGAAAATGTCTATCCGTGTTACCGAGATGTTAATTGTGCATTAGGTACGTGAATATTGTTATAAACTGAATAAATATTAAGAAATAAGATTATAATACTACGAATGTTTAAATTAATTGTTGTGGGGAAGTTATCACAACCAAGGGTGCCCATATAGGGGGGCAAGGGGGCTCAAGCCCCCCCCATAAATAAGAACTTCCTTGCCTTTAGTGTTTTTTCATTGCAAAAATGTATAAAAATTTATTTTCCAACCATTAATGAATAAGTTATTAAAAATATCAAATTTTAATATCTCTAATCTGTACTGAAATCGGTTTCTAAGGGGAAAATATTCGGTTGAACCATTGGGGAAAATTTTGAGTCCCTCCCCCTAAAATTTTACATATGGGCGCCATTGATCACAACGTGGAACACTTGGCGAGTTTTCAGAAGTTTTTGATCAAACTGGTTAAAACAAACCAAATAATTTTCATAGGAACATTTCCAAAAACAATATTGCCGAAATTTTAAATTCAAGATTTTATTTGTAAGCAAAATTAATCATTGAATAAGACTAAAATTTTCATTAAATTGTACAAAGAAATCGTTAGATTAAACCATGAAAAAAAAGTAAATCCACCAAAAAAAAAAAAAAAAAAATACTAAGCTATTAAAAATCCATTGAAATTTCCATTAAAATGCAAAATTAAAACAAGATGAGCTGAAATGGAGCAATGAGATTTTTTGGAACCAATTTGGTTTATTCTACCTATGATGATGATTATTATGGTTGTTATTATTACTAAAGTAGAAACTCGCCCGTCAATGTCTGACGGGTGAAAATTGCTTCCACATTTGTACGAAGACATTGCCTGTTTGGTGACATTTTGATCCTTGAAATTGTAACCCTAACTACAGTGGACGAACCCTAAACTTCAGTAGGTAGCGTTCATTGTTGACCATTTTTTAACACTCTTTTATTATTACCTGTATTTTTATTTTTATTTATTTACCTGTATGTATGTATGTAACTTGTAACGGAATCTTGCAGCTCAAATTTCACCCACTTCCTGCGATCGGATTCTTTTGAAATTTGGCACGCGACCTCAGACCCGATGACAATGCAATATTCTATAATCAAATTAATTAATTAACTCTTTTAATTGTTAGAATCCTCCAATTTTAATCAATATTTTGGCATAAATCCAACAATGTGGAAAAGGAAAAATTTAAAAAAAATGCATTAAAAAATGCTCGCAAAAATTATTTAAAAATATCTACAAAAGCCTTTAATTTTTCTGCATCAGACAAAATTTGTTCCAATGTTCCAAGGTAATTAGAACATGAAATATAATTGTTTTTAACTAATTTCATGCTAAAATTTAGGTGAGCCTTCAATTGGAAATTCATTGCTGATCAGACCATTGTTGAACAAAACTTTTATTCAAATGCATCTCAAATTTTCAAAGATTTGTTTTTAATAGTTTAAACACCACATGCAGTTTCAATTAGCATTATGGTTTGGTTATGCGATTTACTTCATTTTGCTATTTTTTATAAGATGAAAAAATAAATCTATTATTTTGCAAATAGCTCCTTGGATTGAAATGACATAATTGAAGCCTCTTGGCACATTTTGACACGTTTAAAAAAAATTTAATTACTGATTCCATCAAAGAAGAATTAGTAAACGAATGGCGGTGTTACGTTTCTTTGAGTTCGGAACCAGTAAATTAAATTGGCGCTCTGGTCTCTGACTCTATTTTTTTTCCGCTTTGGCCTCTGACTCCAGTATTACTTCTATAGCAAACAAAAATGCTCTCATTCAAATGAGATTTATGTCTTTTGTGCTCTTTTAAATAACTGTAAACATTTCTTCATGTTGTACAGAGAAGTCAATTTAAAAATAATAATAATAAATGGTTAAAATAATTTTCCCTTTTGGGGGGTGCCGGGGCCCCCTAGTCCTTCTTTAAATTCCGCTATTAAGTAGGTGGCGCTAAAATCAGAGGAAATATTTCCCTATTTCACTTTCCCTGCTGTTTCACTTCTCAGCACACTCCCCTACGTACTTGCAGTTCTGTTTTAGCTTAGCTATGGTCCTGATAGCAAAGATGCTTCAGAAGTTATACTAGTAATTCAGGAAGATGCCAGCTATAATTCTAAACCTAACTAATTTTTCTCTGAAGGTTCCTGATTCGTTCCAGCTGGGCTGGAACGAATCTGGATGGCTCTTAACTGGAAAATTTCTGAATTCTTCAGGCATGAACAAATAAAGAGGACTTCCACCACCGCATCTCCACACCAACTCACACAGCTCCCTCTACAAAATCGATAGGTCGAACCCTCTTTTCAAAATTTCGCTTGCCCTTTCTTCGAAGCTTAAGTCAAATATAACTACTGTCTGTCCACGGATTGTATGGAAAGTCAAACATCCGTTTTACAGCCGGAAATGGACAAATCTATTATTTTTAGCGATATCAGCTTTTGCAGAAGCAGAGTCTCATTCAAATGAGCGGAATACACGCATCAAATTTGGACTTTTCCCCCTCATTCAGACAGATTCGTCTCATCTGGACGTTTGAAAATTCCATACAATCCGTGGTTGGACAGTATAGTTGGACCAAACCTAACCAGGCAACCAGGCAGAATTGTGAAGGCTAAGCAGATCCTAACTACAGCAGGTTAGGTTTGCCCCAACTATAGTTAACACGAACCAGGTCAAAAGAACCCTACAAGGGGCGCAATGAACCTCGAAATAACTTTTTTTATAGCCCAATTTTTGTATTTTACTTTAATTGTTTTTTTTTTTTTTTTTTTTTTTTTTTTTTTTGCATGTTTGAGTACAGTATCCTGAACAGATTAGTATTTATTTATTAGTATTTATTTCTTACACGTACGTTCTGTTATGAAAACGGCATCATTTACTTTCATGAGATATTTTGTATAAAATTTCTAAAATGGATAAAACGTTTTTGTTTTTTCATGTTTCTTTGTGCATCGATCTTTTTTTTTTATATAAGTATTATAAAAGTACCCCTCATTATACTTTTTAGGCAAGGAAGCGAAGGATAAGGCAAATGAATGTTACGATTATCTTAGTAAAGAGGTAAGGTTTTAGGATGTTATTCCAGTACCTTCAAAGTAAGTAATATAGGTAATTACTTTTTGTCACAAAGTATTGGATGTTTTACGACTCTTATTGGTCTGTTCTTTAGAAAACAGCCTTAAAAAAAGAAGAAGAAAAAGTAATAAAATAAAATTTTTATTTTTTTTTCCTGTTATACGATCGTTTTCCTCGGATAATTTAACTTTAGTTTTGTATGCTTACCTTTCTTTCGGATGAAACGAGACAAAATATTTTGTGCAGTGTTTCCAACACTAACAGTAAAAAAAAAAAAAAATCCGAAACAAAAAAAATCCGAAACGTCACCCATTACTTCCGGGTAACTATTCACACACACACACACACACATATACACACTCATATATATATATATATATATATATATATATATATATATATATATATATATATATATATATATATATATATATATATATATATATATATATATATATATATATATACTCTATAACAAAAAAGTCGACGCACCAGGAAGGAGTTGTCCGATTGACACGAAAATTGGTGGATAGGAAGACACTGTACAGAATAGTAATTGATTAAAGTCTCAGAACAATTGAATAGTTCATGTCAGAGTTACAGTAAGAAATTCAATACAGTGTTGACCTGCCTCTAGCCTGGATACAAGCCGACGGGGTATAGGCCAATCAAGCTCCCGGATGGTGTCCTGTGGCATTTCCTGCCAAATTCGCTCCGATTGTCGAACCAGGTCATCAACATTCCGTGCCAGATGCAATCGCCTTCCCATCATATCCCAGACATGTTTGATGGGAGAGAGATCTGGCGATCTGGTAGACGAAGGAAGTGTTTAGCAAGCTTGCAGACAGTTCATAGCAACACGTGCCGTATGTGGTCTCGCATAGGTCGCAGGATGTCGTCGACTTACTGCTGTGCTGTAAGTGCACCTCTAATTACGACCAAAGGGAGCAGGTTATCAAAGGAAATGCACCCCAGACCAGTTGCTGAGGGCCGGTGTGGAGTGCAATAGTTAAAGCAGGATCCCCCTCTCTCCTGGGTGTCTCCAAACACGTCTTCAAAGATCGTCAGAGCACAGTTGGAAGCGGGATTCGTCGCTAAGGACTATACGTCCCCAGTCGGCATCATTCCAACTTGATCAAGCCATGCACCACTGTAATCTGACTCGGCAGTATGCAGGCGTCAGTGGCAGGTGGCGTAACGTTCGGTAAGAGGGTAGATTTCGCTGTCTCAATCGTTTGTTAATGGTCTTGATGGACACTGGTGTTTGGTTTGAACGTCGGATGGTTGATAGAGATGAAGAAGCCGCTGTGACAGCTGATCGGACAATCACTCTGTCCTCACGATCTGTATTGGCCTACTTTTATGCTGTTTTAAAAACCTTTTATTGCTCAAAATGGGACTTCAAGGTGATAAATAAAAAATATTTAAAAAAGGTACATATTGTATCATTTCCTAAAGTTAGAAAAAAGCTATTCAACTCAATTCAAATGAACGTTTTACAATCTGTGGTATGTAAGATTTTAAAGGAATATAGGAGGACTGAATAAATAAAAAGTAACAGAAGTAAACGAGGTAGAAAAATTGTAACACCTGGCAGAGCCAAACCCAAATTAAAGTAAATCGTCCAAAATAATCGTTGAAAAATGCTTCTTACGTCCATAAGTGTTGGAGAGAATGTGTAGTTATCTTTCGACGCCAACTACACTTGGACGGTTGCATAAACTGCAGTTTTAACTGCAGATGTACGAAGTTAAGACCAAAGATAAACATGAATCAGAAACGTGCACGACTCTCCTGGAGCAAAGAGAAGCTCATACAAGGGCAACAAAGTAGGAAAAATGTTATATTCAATGATGAATCTTTTTTTGAAATATCTGTGAACAAAAAAAGGTGTTCGGGTTTAATGTTTAAAAAGAAAAGCGTATGAGAAATCTTGTGTAAGACGTTGTCTCCAATTTGACACATCCGTTTTGGCTTGTTGGTGCATGATGAGGGCTGCTGGAATTGGAAGAATATGTATATCTTAAATTAAAACAATAAGTGACTTCCGCTGTTTATCAATAATACTGCATGAGATTTCATCTGCGGCAAAACAGTTACTCATTTAGTGACGCATTTTATCTTTCAGCAAGATTCTACTCCGTGTCACATCTCTAAATCGACTCAGATTTTAAACAGAAAGAGGATCGGTATTAAATTGGTCAAGCAAGTCTACCAATCTTAATACGATCAAGACTTTGTGGTAAATCTAAAGAAAGCGGTTCAAGACCTGGTGCCCGCCAACAAAATTGAGCTCGTTGCCGCATTGAAGAGGGTATGGAAACAGTGTCAGAAACGATTAATATAAACAGATGTTAGATTCCGTGTGTGAAAGGACTAAAGCATTGAATCCAGAAAAAAATGACCCATTCTAGTATTGATAGTGCTTTTTTTTTGAAAGTGTTTCTCCCCCTTTAATTTGAATATTCTAATTTTTTGACTCAATGTAAACCTTCATCACTATAAACTTTTGAATTATTCTAAGTTTATTTTTAATTGAGTATATTTGAAATGAAATGCACACTTTAAGGTCTAAGAAAGGTAGCACGTTCATTTAAACACCTAATTTACACTTATATTAGGTTAAAATAAACTTTTCTCCAATAAAGAGAAGTATTCGATTATTTTAAATTTGGGTTGTAGCATGGCACCTTCCTGATTTACCTAAGGCTCCTATAAAAGGGGCGCTGACTTATTTGACATTTTGAATCCAAAAACATCGAGCAAAAAAAATAGTATTTCTGCAAAAGCCTCATTGCAGAAAACTGGTGTCCAAGCTTTAGGTGTTGCCTGATTGATGATTGATTATTTTGTTCTATAGATGCAGACGATTTAATTAATACAAATTAAAAACCAATAAGGTGTGAAAATGAGGTTTATTACAGTAAACATTAATTGATACATTTTTGTTGTATTTGTGAACTAAGTAACTTTTCTAGATTCACCTTAAGTGACGTTTTACTCAATATCAGTTGTTTTACGACATAGCAATCAGCAAATATTATAACGCATTTTTAAATATTAGAAACGAGGTTAGATCCAATTTTATCTTGAACCAAGATGTCAGATAAGTCAGCCTGTCATTTTCAAGGGGCTCCAAATGCGCAATTGCAAGCATTTTCAGATCAGAGGTAAAGTTGCAAGTATGTATCAAGAATCTAAATATCCTGCACTTCTTTCAAAACTGCGGAATTCAAAGACTTATGCACTTCTTTCGGGAACTATAGTCTGTTTCGAACGGCCGTCATTGAGCTGAAGCCGATACACTTAATGAATAACCTCAGTTTATCTTTAACCTGGAAGATAAAAACATTTTTTCACAACAGTGAGGTGTTTGTCTCTTTCAATTTTTAGCAATTCAGGAAACTTTCTGACAAAGATACTTGATTTTCACAGGATATCAGGAAGTGGATGAAAACCTGTGAAATCGAGAAACATTCCACTGAAATGATCAGAAACGTTTCGGAATTTTTTTACAGTGTTATACAGTTTTCTATTTCGGAAGAAACTAACAAAATGTTATTCTACTTGTCTACTTATATCGTGAATATATGTATTTTTAGAACTTGAAACTGGGGATAGATTGGCTCGAAGAAAGCTCAAAGATGATAATCAGTAAAAAAGACAGAGAAGGAGCAATGGAACAATTCTGTGAAATGGAAGAAGCACCACGCAGTGGCGTACCAAGACAGATGGGGGCCTGGGGCGCTACTCGAAATGGGGGCCTACCTGGTATTAAAACTGAAGTTTCTCAAACTATGTGTACGTACCATATATTACAATAATTATTTTAAGTGGTACATTTTTACATATTTCAGTAGTGTTGGTTTGATTTCGGACACTGTTGTAAATACCACGGCAAAACACATGGTTTTAAGTAAAATTAAGTAAATACTATATTTTTAATAAAATTGTGCTTTGTCAGAAAATATCAAAAACAGAAAAAAGTCCTAAAATTATATTGTATCTTAAAAATTTATTGCATCTGAACATCCAAGTACAGTGAACAGAAACGTTTACGCATTCCAGATTTAATTAATTTTAGGATATAAATTTTCTTTTACAGAAAAAAAACCCTTTACTATTCCTTTGAGTAAGACACACCAGTTAACTATTTACCTGATAACATCACCTAATCTCAGAGAAAAATATTTTTAAAACATGCTTACCGAAATAAGGATGAAATTCACACGTTCACAGTCTAAATAAAATTTTTCTGCTAGGTCTCACTCAAAAAAAAAAAAAAAACGCTCTTTATGTTTTTCAGACAAAAAAACTCTGGTGTGACCCTATACTTGCCTGGTGCGTTTGATTGAAGTGGAGAAAACGCTCCGCGCGGCTTTGCTGGTAGAATTAAAAATATTTAATGTTCGACAGAAATTAAGACAAAAAAATTTTGCGTATGCGTGGGTTTAACTAACTAATCCGATTTCTAAAGCGAAGAGCGTAATTTCCCCCGATTAGTAGTGTATGAATTAAGACTAGACCATCGTAGTCTTAATACACAAAACAAAACATAAAACAGATATTTTAGCTGTATACTGTAATGATCAAAAATTATAAACGTGCATCTGTTATGCATTAGTTTTTTTTTTATAAATTGTTTGGAAAAAAAAATGCATAAAACTTTGCTGAAAGCACTTAACAAAATAAAAGCAAATGATTTTTATTGGTTTAATTAATTTAAAAATAAATTTGGGGCCCCCATTAAATTCGTGGCCCAAGCGCTCATGTACCTTTGTACACTAGGACGAGTCACTGAAAAAAAGTCATATTTAACAAAATTTATGATATATACTCGCATATATAGGTAACTGATTAATATTTCTAATCATGATGTATATGACAGATCTACTGGAAAAAATAAGATACAATTTCAGGGCTTATGTCAAAGCGGGGCCTGTGGGACATAATTTGCCCTCTCTTTGTTTAGGCAAGAGTCACTGAGAAAATATTCATTCTACATAAAAAGTCAACTTTTTATTTATCTAAACCATGACATAGGCACGTCTGGCGAAAAAGAAAACGAATTAAAATTTTGGGGCCTATGTCAAAGCGGGGCCTGGGTATCATAAACCCTCCATTGATCCCGAAGAGGTTATTGATTGTATCCCTGAACAAATATTTGGTCTTTAAAAAAATTATGATTTATTAAGCCAACTTGTTTAAGCATTCAAACCAAGATATGCGACAATATTGGTGAAAACCAAAAATTGAAATTTGGGGGCCTATGTCAAAGAGGGGCCTGGGGCGGACCGCCCCCTCCGCCCCCCCTTCGGTACGCCACTGGCACCACGTGTAAGTATTCCATTTCCTTCTTTTAATTACGAATAATTAATTAAAATATAGAACTTTCTTTGATTCTTAACATTGTTACTTTCGATCAAATGACATTCTAAGAGCAATAAATAGTGATAAAACAGTACTGCTTATGCATGAAAATTATACGCTGATGGCAAGTTTTGAAGAATAGAAATCTTTTTGTTCCACAAAACGACTATTGCGTACCGTACACGGTATCTGCGCACCAGGGGCGGCGATTCGGACTAAAAAGAGGGGGAGGGGCAACCCCCCCTGAAACCATAGGATTTTTATCAAAAAAATGAAAAAAAAAGAAGGGGGGCGTACAAAATATTGCTAAGACTCGTTTTGGGAGAATATGAGAGTTAATTGATGCAAATCTAACAGCTTGACTCACGATTTTCTTAAGATTTTGATGAATTATGTAAACAATAACTTTCCTGGAAGAAACACTTACAAGGAGACGGCACGAAAGTGGGGTCGGAGATTTGCGTCAATTTTTTTTTGTGGTGAAAGAGGACCGTTAGTACCTTACGTGGTTAAAGTAATACGACACAATACTCAAATTATGAGAAAAGTCGATTTAAAGTCGCCATGGAGTCTCCTAGGCACCTTACGAGTTTAAATGTCAGTCTTTTGAGGAGCTGCCGCTAGCCTAGTTGGTTAAGGCGCAATCTTGTGCTCTAGAGATAGCACGATCGAATCCACTCTGGGCCTTTTTCTTTTCTCTTCTTTTTTTTTTTTTTTTTTTTGCTACCACAACAGTTAGTGGTAATGAAGTAGTGGTAAGATGAAAAATATGAATTGTTTTTAAATTGTTTTGCTGGAAGAAAAAGAAAATAATTTTAAAAAATGATGTAAATAAATTCTTGAAAATTATGTAGGGAAGAGAAACTATTCTAATAACTGCTGTGATAACAAAAAAAAAAAAAAGATTCGAATGTCCTATGAGCAGATGTTCCTTATAACCGTAAGGGGACCACAGGTCAAAAACCTTTACTAGGCAAATCAAACCGTACAGAATAACGAGGAAGAAGGTTTATCAGTGAATGAAAAAGTTAGCGATCCTTGGCAAAAATAAATTTCAGAAAGTAATATAGGGTGAAACGTGTTACCACTAATTGTTGTGATAGCAAAAAAAGAGAAAAGAAAAAGGTCCAGAGTGGGATTTGATCGTGCTATCGCTGGAGCACAAAATCGCGCCTTAACCAACTAGGCTAGCGGCGGCTGGTCAAGAGACTGATATTTTAAACTCATAAGGCGCCTTGGACACTCCATGGCGACTTTAAATCGATTTTTCTCATATTTTTCTGAGTATTGCGACGTATTACTTTAACCACGTATGGTACTAGCTGTCCTCTTTCATCACAAGAAAAATTGACGCAAATCTCAGACCCCACGGTCCTGCCGTCTCCTTGTTAGACACGAATTTGACTTACATTATTTACCCTAAAGTATTTTGAGATGTCACAAACACTTTGTAGTAATATCATTAAGCAAGTACAGGGTGATCATCGAATAAGACCTTATTTCAAAATTAAATATCTCTACAACAAAGATCAAAAACAATTCAGCGGTAAACTCTACGTTTATTAACAAAAATGTAAAAGTGGTGCACAAAAGTTTTGAAAATTTAGTTACGAAAATCGTCAACAGATGACGCTCTGAGCTCAAAACTCTTCCTCTGAAAGGAATCTGAAAAAGAAAAAACCGAACAAAGTGAAGCAGCCTTTGCAAGCAGAATACAATTTTTTAAAATACTCACCGTTCGAAGCAATAACGTGGCGTAAACAAACAGTGAAATTTGACATGACGTCCAGCAATGTCTCAACGGAAATGGAATCACATGCAAAACCATCAACGATTCAAGCTCATATAGAGTAGTGGTATTGTTTCCACAGACACTGTCGTTCAATGCGCCACACAGAAAGAAGTCACAAGGAGTCAGATCGGCAGAAAATGGAGGCCAATCTATTATTGTGTCAGTAAAACAAGTCAATAACTGGTCAATCCTCCAACGCTAGTTGATTGCTGACAAAAGTTTAACGTAACGCTCCAAACGTAACGTTCCAAAAGTTTAACGTAACGCTCTGTAGAATATTGAATTGGTTTTGAAAACCGCGACGTGCTGCCGTAGGACTCTGTTGTAATCGGAGGAATTCCAAACATGTACCAAAACGGAACGTATATCAAAACACATGTTCTTCAATGGAATACATTATTTCAGTTTCTTAAGCTAGCCTCTCTTCACTATCCAACAGTCGTACTGATCGCTTCATACTTCAAAGCTCATTTTAAAGGCTATTGATGGGTCATTGTGATTACAGTGCTATCTGTTGACAATTTTCGAAACTAAATTTTCTAAAATTTTGTGCACGATTTTTACAGTTTTGCTAATAAACGTATCGTTCAACGCATAATTTTATCGATCTTTGTTGTAGAGATATTTAATTTTGAAATCAGGGCTTATTCGCTGATCATCCTGTATGACTTGCATAAGTAAAACAATTGATTTACTGACGTCTAAACAATGAATACATAAACTAAAAGTTACTGCTTGTGCTAAATAGCGTTTCGTAAACAGATATAAAAAGTAAAACAAATAATTATGATCTGAACATTTTGGCACTTCATATTTTTTTTATAATTTCTAAGTTTTGGTTCCTAAATTGGAAAATAAAAATATAAATGAGCTATAAAAAGGTAGAGTGCCCCACCCGCCCCCCACGCGGAGTGACGGAAGACCCCACACGGAACTCCCACTTAGTGAGGAGGTGCTGAATACGATGAGCAGCAGAACTATATTGGAACATATGTCAGTTAACGCAATGCTGACGCACTACGTGCACACAAAACCCAAAAACAGATGGATGCGAAACACGTTACAGATTTATACATTAAGGCGATTTCACACAACATTGTAGTCGTTCATCTGTTACAAAAAATCTCCTATCTATACTAATATTATAAAGAGATAGTGCGAATTTTTGTATGTTTATAAGCTCGAGGTAATCTCCGGAACCATTGCACCTATCTGAAAAATTCTTTCACTGTATGAAAAGTGCGTTCTTAACTGATTGACATAGGCTATACATTATGAATATATGCATTTATACTAACTTTTTAAACCAATAGTTTGTCTTCGCTACCAGTTTGTGTTTCGAACTGCTTTATTCTTATACATGTAAAAACTACCGCCGTTTGTCCTGCAATTGCAACGAAAGAGTGGGTAAAGGTTCTCTTAAAACTAAATGCAGAGGGTTGAAAATACATAGACGAACGAAAATCTACAATGTCAACATAAGAATCGCAAAAGAGTGATTCCGTACCAACTCAACCACTTGGGGTTGCATGACCGACACGGATTTTGTTTAAATTTGATACACAGATTGATGATATAGAGGCATAGAAAAGTCCAAATTTTTAGGTTTCTGCTCCTCTCATTTTTTGAACAACAGGTCCTCGAAGTTTGTCCACCCGCTGAAAATGCCAAAAAATTGATGTCATTTAGTTTTTTCTTCTTAAAAATTCCACTCATGCAATATAGAAGTGTTTGGTATCTATGAAAACTAGTCACTCCAGGCATTCAAAAAAAATATTACAATGTTTAAAATGAAAACCGTACACTACTTTTCTAAAAGTAAGGTACACTACTTTTCTAAAAGTAGTGTACCTTAAAAGGTTAAGGTACACTACTTTTAGAAGTTGTCACCAAAAAATTTGATTTTGTCGATTTCGCTGAAATTGAGACATTGATTCCAAAAAAAAAAAAAAAAAAAAGGGGGAAACAAAACCAATGGTTTGCTTACTTTCTGGTAGTGTACTGGTGTTCCCTATAAATAATTACAGAATAAATTATTTGGATTTCACACTCCGTCTTGGAAATATTTAAAATGAAAGACAACCCATAAGGCAAAAAAAAAAAAAAAAAAAAAAAAAAAAACGAAATTTTGACCATATTGGCAGCTATTTTTCTCCTAAAGAGAGAGCATTAGGAAATTTTTATTTTTTTTCTAAATAAGCTACTGATATGTTAACTATTCACGGGAAAAGATTTTACTTTTGGTTATTATTTGCATAAATAGATATCCTGCTGATAGCATATGCATGTTTTCCTCGAATACCATATGCTTGTGTTCGTCCTCGCAGACTTTACAATAATAAAAAAAAGAAAAAGAATGCATTTTTTTTGTTCTATATCTAGAAGAATTCAAAAAAAAAAAAAAAAACATTAGTGCATTAAAAAAATATTTTTAAAAAAAAATCTGCATTCACTCTGTTTCTGGCTGCTCGTGTCAGCCTTGCGTTTGCCCATACGTTCCAACACTATTCTTGCTTCTACTTTCCCCTTCAAGATCGTACACGGCATTCGGGGACACGCTGTATATGATCTTAAACGGGTTATAAACAACTGACCGCTGAAAAATACGTCCATAAAATTTACGCTTTCGACAAAACACTTTTTGATAGCACAAAACAATTGATGTATTAAAAATAAACGTTTTTAAATAAGCAATATTGAAGCAAGAATTCTGCATAGATCATTATTAATTCTGACTTAGAGTTCGCCCTCAAATGGTCGGTAAATTTAAGCGCTTTGAATAAAAAAAATCCGTTTAACTATGAGATTGAAGTGTTGCTATATTTCATATTCATTTGGATGTAGTAGGGTATTTTATTGGTTTATTCATTGTTTATTTATTCATGTACGTTGAATTTTCACCCAGGATAAAATATTTAACAGTTGATTGGGATTAAATTACATCATGATGATTTATTTTCATGGAGCTTTTAACAACTGAAATTTACTTCTGAAGTATGTCTTCATTTGCAGCAAGAAACGTTCATAATGACACTAAAGAAAATTCTTGACGTAATGGGGGTAAGATTTCTTCTCATGTATCTTTGCATATATTATAAAAGACCGTTCAATTGTATTTGTTTGTATTTGTGTGTATGTGTGTGTTGTGGTATTATATTTATATACATATTACATATTTATACACACACACACACACACACACACACACACATATATATATATATATATATATATATATATATATATATATATATATATATATATATATATATATATATATATATATATATATATATATATATATATATACAGTCGGACCTCGATATAAGATCACTCCACGGGACTTCACAAAACTGACCGTATAAGCGGGGTGCGCTTATAACCGATTTATATATATATTTATTGATAAATAAGGATGTATTTACAAGGATGTATACATTAATTCCTTTCAATATTTAATTCGTTCAAAAACATCAGTTAATTAAATTATAATAGCTGAATCGATTTGAACCAATTTAAATTTTTGGAGTTAATAAGAAATTTTGAAATGCGTTTTAAAACTTCCATTTAGAATAAAACTGCATTCAAATATGCCCAAGCAAAAAACTGATGTGTAACTTACCTTACTTAAAATTAAATTAATACATGACTGGCGCGTTTTTTCTTTAGTTTAAGCACAATGGTTTCTAAGTAGCTTCTGAAAATTTTCTTCGGCTTCTAATGACTGGTAAAAAATTGCGATATGTACATACTGAGTGCCCACGTTTCTGCTTCATATTTTAGTATCACTGTCGTAACACTCACTTTCCACTGTTAATTTACTACGTTAATAGGAAAAATGATTTTTCTCTTTTTAAGGATAGTATATCGCGAAAAATTCGTGGAAGTGAATTTATTAGGAAATGAAATCATTTAAAGAAGTCAGACAAAAGTGACTTTATAAGCGATTAATATATATGACCTGACCATATATCCAATAATACATAACATAAAATTCCTATTCAGTAAGCCGGGACTTTAGAAAAGTGACCTTATATGCGGGGTGATCTTCTAAGCGGGTGACCATATATCGAGGTGTAACTGTATATATATACACACACACACACACACACTGCTCGACATTGAAAATGCAACACCAAGAAGGAGTGGTCAGAAAGTGAAGAAATTTTGAAAAAAGACACAGCAAGGAATAATAAATGATCCTAATTTCAAAATGATGGGCAGAATACAGAGCGAGAAGGCGTCGGCTCAGTAGGATGTAGGACCACCGCGGACAGCGATATACGAAGAAACACATCTAGGCATAGAGTCAATAAGGGTGCGGATGGTGTCCAGAGGGATGGCTTTCCATTCTCTTTCAACCATTTGCCACAGATCGTCTTCTGAACGACAGAGTCTGCAGGGACAGAATCTGCAAACGACGTCCAATCACATCCCACACATGTTTGATTGGTGACAGGTCAGGAGAGTATGGCGGCCAGGGAAGCATCTGTGTGCCTTGGAGAGCATGTTGGCAGATGTGAGCACTGTGTGGTCGGGCGTTATCCTGCTGAAAAACTGCATTAGGTAGCCCTTGAAGGTAAGGGATTGCTACCGGCCGCAGCACATTATCCAAATATCGCTGGGCCCTCATAGTGCCTTGAATACAAACTAGAGGTAATATGGAATTATACGCAATTGCGTCCCAAACCATTATGCCACGTTGTCGTGCTATAGGACGTTCCACAGTTACTGCCGGATTAGATCTGTCTCCACGTCGACGCCACACACGTATGCGGCGACTATCACAGGATAAACAGAAGCGGGACTCATCTGAGAACACGACATTTTGTCATTCTGTCATCCACGTCGCTCTCGTTACTAAACGTTGCTGTCTATATTGTGGGGTCAATATCAGTCTTCTTAGCGGACGCCGTGATTTCAGAATACGTGCGACCAACCGACGGGAAATGGTTCTGGTTAACATGGGAACATTCAGGGTATCTTGCACCCGTTGCAGAATCGAGGAACAAGTGACTTGTAGGTCTGCTACAGCTTGTCGTGGATGCATCGATCCACGCATTCTGACGTCACTCTGGCTGCCCCTGTACCCCTCAATCTTGCCACATTTCGTTGTTCCAACCATCTTCGGCACAGCCAATGCACCGTGCTCGAATCCATGTGGATATCAGCTACGATTTGACGTACGGACCAACCTCATCTTCTCAGTCCGATCACCATACCCCTCGTAAAATCGTCTATCTGCTGGAAGTGCCTTCGTTGACGTCGACCTGGCATTCTCTCGTGTTACACGTATCTTCCAAGACAAAAACAATATTTCTTCGATAATTCTCCAGTCAGAAATAATGACACGAATATTGCCCATTCTGCAAGTTCCTTCCCTTATATCTTACTTCACGTGCGTTGGAGAGCTGCGCATTTCACATTATTTACATAACTCAGTGATGTACGTCTACTCTAAAATTTGCATAAATTTCTGAACACTCCTTCTTGGTGTTGCATTTCCAATGTCGAGCACTGTATATATATATATATATATATATATATATATATATATATATATATATATATATATATATATATATATATATATATATATATATATATATATATATATATATATTAGGGTGTCCGAAGATATAATGGCGAAAAAAAAATATGTGAAATCAAATACGCATATCCTTCAAATTTTTTCCATTTTACATCAGAAACATGAGAAAAAAGTTTCCTTGCAATAAAATAACGGGAACCCGTGCCGACTTGAGGTCAAAGTTGGACCTGAAACCCTGTACGGCAACTACAGTGGAAAGATTGCTAACTGTAAAATTCCTTACCACACGCGACATCAATTTATTTAAAGCAGATATTTACAATATTAGACTACAAGAAACATTACTGCACATATTTGTAATTCAATGTTTGCTTTTTGCAGTCAGGATAGAGCTTCCGCTGCTCTTGAACGCAACGTAACACAAATTGTTTTTGTTTCTCATCAGCTGTTAGCAAACCATGAAAGTCCTGCATCATTTTGTCCACTCTTTCAGCTGCATCGTTTACTGCTCTAAGCATTGAGACAGTTTTTTTCACATCAAGGAATGAAATATTATTGTCCATACCATGAAAGCTGGATGAATTTTTGTAGAGCAGCTTTTGAGATAATTGGGTCCACATTTTCGTACACTTTTATCAAAAAGCACAAATCTTTGTTGGGTGCTTTGACTTCCAAATTGCATTGAAGCCATGGTTTCACATATATTGTCACTGACATCAAACAATGCTTCATTTTCCTTCGTATCTAATGTTAGTTGTGAACTAAATAGTAACTAGTCGACCCGTGCGGAACTCCGCACTGTGCTTCGAATCGTTTCATAAGGTATTTCGCTCTTTAAGAATTTCAAAGGATGAACATTATGAAGAAGAACCGAAAAAAAAGTAAGCGCAGAAGAGAAGGCATGTAATTTAAAGACATCAGTAACAAAACCTCGTTAAATACAACGTTGTGATAATTTGATCATCGCTCACCTTTTGGTCGTACATATTTTCAATTCAAACATAAATATCATTAAAAGTGTGGCTGAGTAGTGACTCGTGACAAAGCAATAATTGTGCATGTAAAACAACAGGTTGTGGCAAACAGAGTCCTGCCCATGTGAGCATCTGACGGGAAAAAAAGAAATATTAAAGAGATATTTATTGGCACGGATTCGAATTGGCGCCATTCTGAGTAACAGCCCGACACCCCAACAAACCTAGCAATTGCGCCTTCCTTTTCGAAAGCTATTCATTGAAGGAATGCGTAGTAAGAAACAGCAAAAAAGGTTTTTGCCAATAAAAAATAATAATAATAATAAGATCATGCTTCTATGTTCTGTCATTAACCAGAATGATACGATTTAAAATTATTCGAAAAGCATGGAATTTGATTAAAGAATGACGAAGATCTTACGTAGCGATTGAAACGAACATTCTAGAGAAGTAATAAATTAGATTGAAAATAAGTGTTTTTATCTTTGAATATTGCACTATTTCACATAGAAGGTTCCTTTAACAGTTACGGCTTAAATGCCCGCACATGTTTCTCTTTTAATCGAACACTTAAAATTCAAAACCAAAACCAGTTGAACTGAGTCCGTTTTTTAAGTGTAATTTTTCGAACGTAGACAAAATGTATTTTTTTTTTCAGCAGAAAGCAGAGTAAGCTTTATGCTTACATTATGCTGAGTGGTCTGGATGTAGTCAAAGCTTAAAAAAAGAAAGAACACTCTTCGATTAACAGTCAACTTATCCGAATGATTACTGTAGCCTGCATAAAGGAGTCGAAACACCAAGTAGCAATCCCACTGCATTTATTTTATTACGTTTGTATGTTATGAGTACATGTAATGCGTAATACTAATATAAATTTGATATTCTTTCGGACAACCTAAACTTGCCCGAAGTTCGAATAGTTTATAGCCGAACGCTCTACCGAAAAAAACTTATCAATTTAACCGAACAACTACGTCCAGTGCTTTTAAGCTTTATTAAAATATGTACACACACACAGGCTATTTTTTTTTTTTTTTTTTTGCTGAAAGTGACGTAAAAAATGGAAAACTGCATTAGAATTTTGCTTTTAAAAAATGCATAAGAACTACAGGCAGCATCAAGGTTTTGAAACAGCAAGGGGCGTTTTCGAAAACTTGATTTTTAGACCGTAAGTCTATTTTTCTTCATTAGCCAGCCTGATAAGTTTTAAAATGAGAAGGGAATAATATATAACATGAGAAATTGAAGAAACATTTTTTTATTCTTGAAAATTTTTACAATTTGTTACCGCAGGCTGCTTGAACCGTTATAACTTAGATGGCAGCACGTGTTCATCATTTAACAGAACGGTTAAAATACAAAATAAATTGAACTATGCTCTTTTTTTAAGCGTAGCTTTTCGAATCTAGTAAAAATGTGATAAGCTATTTGTTTTTTTGCAAAAAGAAGAAAAATATATATATTTTACCCTTCAAATTGAGGTAGTAATTTTTTTATTTGTACAAAGAGTCAAAAACTCATTAGAAGAATATATATTTCTATTTACGATTCATTATTTTTTTTCTGAACAAAAAACAATTCTATTGTAGTCTCAAATCTTAAACCTGTTACTTATATTTTCGCTTACATTATGCTTTAATTTTCTTACCAGAGCCAAAGCTTAAAAAGAAAAAAAAAATCGTACAATTCCGAAGTAATTTAGCACAACGTCACTTCAAGTTTTCATATCAGCAAGGAGCATTTCCTTCTCATTTATTTTATTCCTTCATAGTCGTCATTCACTTAATTAAGTGTTCATATAATGCGCAATATTTCTCTTTATTTTTTGTTGCAGATTGTCCGGACGTGGGCCCGAACACGGATTCTCCTGGTTACGAAGAGAACGCTCTGCCGATCAAGCTATTCAGCTCTGTCGGTCATAGCGCAAATTAAAGTTATAAGTTTTACCGAAAACCTCATTCTGGTTCTTTAAAAGAGGTTTTTGGCTGAAAAAAACAATTTTTAGACCGTGGGTCTATTTTTCGTCAGTAGCCAGCACCATAAGCTTTAAAATAATGCGTAAATCAAAGAAATCGATCAAGAATTGAGGAAAATCTGGCGTAGAAACCAAAAACAGGCTACAGAAATAATATATAAGGATAGTTTTAGGGAGTAAATCGCTCGAGCCATCCATCGAGCTTTGTGCATGACTCCCGGTGATCTTATTTTAAATTCATTTTCTGTATCTCCACCTAAAAATATGATAGACAGTTCTATCAATTCTTGATAGTCATCCCTGACCGTAATATTAGTAAGTTCAGCACGGTAAATGTCAAGTAAATTTTCCAAGTTAGGGTACAGTTTGGAACAACTCCGCAGCTCCTCCATAGCACTGTATTTTAGTGGGATAAATCAGTTCATATATATGATGGCGGCAAGCAAAGGAAAGCATTTCTCTATCAAATTTTTGCTCATGAATAGCGCAAGAACCACTGAAAGGAGCTGTAGTATCACAACACAGAGTTTTAACTTTATCTTCGAGATTCCAAGCTAAAACTGCCTTTCGAACAGCCTTTGTTTGTTTTTTTTCCTGTGGAATTATCCAGTTTAAACTCAGCAATGAATTGTTCGTCACATCCATATAAAATAACTATAGATAAGCGATCTTCTTTTGATTTTTGAGCACTCAAAGCAGGCAACAGTTTCATATCCCAAGGTAAATTCACTACATATGGTACCTCGTTCTGAAAACCAATTTTTATTCTTTCCTCGTACTCCTTCCGCTTTTCGGTTCGAATTCTTTGAATCGAAGATTTACCTATGGGAAATTTATCAATGTTGCACCCAAGTGCATCAATAATAGCTTCAAGAATAAACACATAATCTCGTATACTTGGACCCCTGTCCAATGCAGCAACTGACTTTGGAGTAATAAAATCGCTCCTCATTACTTGTTCCAGGTTCTGATAATACTTGTTCTAGTTTCTGGAATACTTGTTCCAGGTTCTAATATACTTGTTCCAGGTTCTGATAAACTTGTTCCAGGTACTGATTTATATGTTTCAGGGAAATTTTCTGAATTAATATTTTCACTAGAGCTCGAAGAGGAATCTTCTTGTACAGGTTCACACAATTCCGAGGATGTTGAAGCGGAATCGTATTTAATGCGCCTGTTTTCTTCTTTGACAGCTCAGAGTCGAGCCATTTCCTCTTTGTCGGCCAGTTTTTTATCCACTCCACCTAAAGTGACCACGTCGGCCGGGCTCTTTTTGGAGTTGCAAGAAAATCCCATCTTCCTCTATTTTGATTAACTTAAGTCCATCAGCATGTGCAATATTGAATAAATTGTTTAAATAACTCTCAAATTCTTGTTGGCGCTGCCTGAATACTTCTTGCAGTTTTTTTGCAGTTTTTTGTAAGTCTCTCCAAATTTGATTCAGGTTTTTAAGTTTATTCACACAATTTGACAACGATTTGGTGGGAATAAGTGCCTTTTCCCAAAAGATGATGCATTCCCGAATAGCGAGATTTGCACTTTCACTAATGGTTAAATTTACTTCTCGAATGATATAAAACAAAACAAAAAGAACTTGTCCGTTTGAGGGAAGTTTCAAGCCCGTAGTTTGGTGTTTTACGACTCCTATTAAAAATATCTCTTTTTTCAAACTTTGCAATTTGACTGCCATGTTTCGTTCCCTATGGAAGGACTATACTGCGCTCGCTGACCGGAATATATTCGTACTGACATGTTTGACGGTTTGCAAATTGCCATAGATAAGCCCCCCCGCCCCCCAACATATGTTTTCTGTGCACTATTTACAGCTGTTTTGAGCTTCGCAAAGTATCGCGTCGCCAGCGTTCGCTTGATTATGAATACAAGTGCTATTTACACGATTAGGCCTTTAGGTGCAAGTCGGCACGGGTTACCGTGCTTCAAATTGCATGAAACTTTTTTTACAACGGTTTTGATATAAAAGGAAAAAAATGAGAGGGTATGCGTTTAAAAAAAACGACTTTCATTTTTTTGGGACACCCTAATAATATATATATATATATATATATATATATATATATATATATATATATATATATATATATTCATGAATAAACAATCTAAATAAAATTGAAGATGCAAAGAGCAAGAACACGAAAATGAAAAAAAAGGTGAACCAGGGACTGACACTTTCTCAAGGGGAGGACTGGTCCCTAAGTTCACAAGACTCTTTCTGTTTAGCAAGAGGGAAGGTCCCAATAACTTGCTACTCTCCCTGAGAGCCTTGGAGGAAAATTGAACAAGAAAACATACCTTAAAAATAATAAGCGAAAGCGTTTTCAGGAGAACCATCAAAAGGAAGAAACAATCAGAAAGTAGACCTTGAAAAAGAAATGATATGCACGTGCCTGGCAAACATGCAGTTAAGACACGGCAGCAGCAGAACATGGAATTGTAAAACATGAAGTTGAAAAACCCTGGAGTTAAAAAAAACCCGAAGTTGAAAGAAATCTCTGGAGAGGAAATAAAAATGATAATAAAAAATAATACTAAAAATAAAAACTGGATCGGAAATTACATCAGAAATTTTTTAAGGAATTGCCCAGTAGAGTGAAGTATAGCGCAATTGTATTATTGCAGTAAGGCCACCTAAGCTATGAAGGTCTGTTGCAGAGCCGTGTCCAAGGGGAGGGTTTTAGGGGTTAAACCCCTGCCATTGGAGAAAAATAATATGTCAAATGAAGAATATGTATGTTTGACTTTTATTTAATTTTTCTGTGAAAATTAGTGTGCACCGCTTCTTTATAATTCGTACTGAAGTTTTTCTGATATTTGCGAGTGTTAGAGCTTTACCAACTAGAAGAATATTTTTACACTATGGTGGAAGAACCGCTCAGTGATTTGTCAAGACAAAGCCTTAACTGCGTTAATATTGCTAAAGGATGATGTAATGATGAGTTTGGCTTATGTTGCAGCTATGAAAGTCCATTAGTGATTGAGTTTGGAAACGTAATTTGCATCTGCAATAAGCTCTTTGTTCTTTAGTTTATTAAGAAGTAGCAGTACCCGCACAGCGATGCCCGCGCTAAAAAATTAAGGGAAGTCCGTTGAATAAAAAAAGAATCGACGCCCCCTCCCCCCTGATGTGAGATCATCATTTCTCTTTAACAAAATGCGTACACCTTTTTAAAAGTACAATTCTTTGAAATTTAAAATAGTTTACCAAATAAATAAAAATTCCATCAAAATTACATTTGCAGTAAAATAGTTTGCAACTCAAAATTCATCGCCAAATTCGCCAAGCGACTTTCTAATTTAAAAGAAAATCGATTAACATACGCAAAATGAATTTAAGATAAAGCAATAACAGTAAATTATTCATAAGCAACAAAGGCAACTTTCCCCAAAATGTTTAAAAAGAAAGTAATTGAAAATTGTCTGGAAAATGAACCTAGTGTTATAGTTGAAAATTACGGTGCAGTGTTTCGGTGGTCAACATAGACAGGTGGTCAACTTATAAAGGGTGGTACTGATTTTTTTTTTTTTTTTTTTTGTCATTTTTTGCATCATGTTTTTCATTTGTTGACTAATTCACACTTACTCTTTCTGTTCAACTCACTTTCCTTGACTAACACTACTTTGAAACAATAATTAAAAACGTTATTCAAATATTTTTGTTTTTCCCCCTTGTTTTTTACTATATTAGACACTGTAGTTTTAGAAATTCCATATGTGTCAGCTAATTTTCTCTTGCTTTCCCCCTATTCAATTAATTTTAATATTGCATACTTTTTATCAACCTCAAGTTCAACTAATTTTCTTTTTGAAGACATTTTATGTAAAACTTGTGACACAAAGAGCAACAAGCTGGACTATCCTAGTCATAAAGTCAGTTCAAAATGAAAATGATCTATCAAAATAAAAATTTAACAGTTTTTACATTATTTTTGAGATTTTTCACCTTGAAAATATCAATATTATCTGAATGTGTTGTCGCATAATTTGTAAAGCTTAAGGAAGGCATATTCATCAACCATTTGTATATGTATTAACTTAGTTTATAAGGAAATATATTAAACTCTCTTGTATTATAAGTACGATACGCGAAGTTAATTTCATTGAAAAAATATGAGCATTTAATTTTTATTGTGAATTAGATTGCTGTAAAACATAAATAGAGAAATAACGGCGTCTGCTTTCAGCGGAGTTAGTTTTAGAAACACTTCACAACTGCTCAGATGATAACCGATAAATATTGTGTTTTATTTTTGACAGATCCAGTGCCATGACAGTAAGACCAACCCTTTCTGCGAAGAGTGGAAGGGATTAACAGTAAGAGTATTACTAATGACATTAGAAATTAACACTGATTGGTTTTTCTTTTAGTGTTCCTTATTCACAGAAGTTTGATTGCCCACTTACAGGTCTGATCCAGCTTTGATCTTTGCAGATAGATAAATTCCATGAACGAATCAAAAAGAAAAGAAAAAAGTAGAACTCAATTGGAAAAAACCAAAGAACATTTTAACTTTCACTATATACAGTAAAAAGAATATAGATAATGACGTAGTGTAGCTCTGGTAAGGGGCCATTCATTAATTACGTAAGGGCCCCGAAGGGGAGGGGAGTTGGAAGAATCTCTACAGGGGGAGGGACTTACCTTACATCCTTACTTTGGGGGGGGGGGGAACTTAGCCATTCTTACGTAACATTTTCCAAGTCGATATTTTATATTAGAAATCGCGCGGTCAAGTGTTTGGTAATGTAAGATAGGAGGGTAAAATATAATAAAAGAAGAGCACTGTGTATGGAATATCTTATTTTTAATTAGTATCGCATCATATAACAAAACATATTTGGCGAAAAAGCATTCAGTCTAAATATTTCTATGCACAAAAAAGTTTTTAAATTTTTTTTTAAAAATAGTGAATTTAACAACGATTCCAGTGATGTAAGATTCGTTATTTTATTATTTTGAAAAACGAAATGTAATCTTACGTAAGATAGGGGGGGAGGGGATCTGAAAATCTTACTTACCCTTACATGGGGGGAGGGGGGCAAAAATTGCCAAAATCACCCTTACGTAATTAATGAATGGCCCCTAACCGGATGCTTTGCCTTGGACGAGGTCATTTACGTACACTCTCAGAAATGGACTTTCAAATTTGACGAAATTTTCTTCGTTTTTGACGAAACCACTTCCAGGGATATGCTCCGAGCGAACATTTCGTCAAATTGAAGAAACTGCTTTTGTTAGTGGTTTGAGGATGCGAATTTCGTCAAATGTAACGAAATATTTCTTCATTCTAGTTTCATCAAATTAACAATCATTTTCGTAGTTTTGAGAGCATTAGTTTCGTCAAATTAATTTTGTCGTATATGAGGACATTAATTTCGTAAATTTTTGAGAAAATTTATTTCCTTTTTTTTTTTTTGAGCACATTAGTTTTTTTTTTTTTTTTTTTTTGAGAATACAGTCGAACTTTGTTAATTCGAACACGCTTAAAACAAATAACTGCTGAAATGAACTTTTTTGCAATCCTTTCCTTGTCTTATTGTTTATTGTTTTTTGGATAAAGCGAACCACGTTTTATAATAATCGATTTTAATGGTCCCTTTAAGTTCGTTATAACGAGGTTCGACTGTATTTTATAAGATTTGTGTGCGTGTGATCAAATCCTAACTTCAGAATCTTACCACCGTAGTTTCCCACTTTATTGCGTATAGTCACTTTCACAGGCCCGTCATTTACGGGGTCAGGGGGTGAATTGACCCCCTCCCCCCCCTCCCGTCTTGATTTTTGAACATTCATGTTTTTACACATGACTGGCCGTTGTTTTAGTTGGTTTTCTGTAAAATTTTTATTGAGTACAGACTCTTTGTCATATTTGGGAAAAAATTGAAACAACGGGCCTGCAGCCCCCCCCCCCCATAAAAAAAGACAAGTAATTGTTAAAAAAGAGGCACATAAAATATGTCAAGCAAATTTTTATTTATGTAAAAATGCAAACAAACAACTTCTTAAAAAGGTAAAACAAATCATTGCAGATTGAACTCCCCATGGTATCTAATTAACCTCCCCCCCCCATAATGGGGTTTTCCTTCAAAAAATCTAATTTTTGTCGGATATTTTCCAAATCTGGCACAGAGGTTCGTTATTTGAGGCTCGGGAATTCACACAAGGTCGTTTATGTCCCTCTATGTGGGGGGTGGGGGGGGACAGACGACCCTGCATTGGGGGTTCTCCATATTAAAAAAAGTTTTTGTCCGATCTTTTTTAAATTTGCCACAGAGGTTCTTAGATGCTCAAGAATCATGCAGGGTAGTTTTCATCACTTTATAAGGGGAGGGGGGGGTCCTTGAAAAAATCCAATTTTTGTCGGATCTTTCCAAAATTTGACACATAGGCTCTTTGTTGCTCGGGGATTCACGCAGGGTGATTTTCGGCCTTCTATGGGGGTGGGGGGGCAACCCCTATAGTAGTTTTCCTACAAAAAATTCAGTTTTTGTTGGATCTTTCCGAATTTGGCTGAGTTTCGTTATTTGATGCTCAGGAATTCTCATAGGGTGGTTTTCTTTCCGCAATGGGGGGGGGGAGCAACCCCCATACGGGAGGGGTTCTTATAAAAAAATAGTTTTTATCATATCTTTTCCAAATTTGGAACAGAGGTCCTCTGATGCTCGGGAATTCACACATGGTAGTTTTCAACCCTCCATGATGGGGAGGGGGGAGCAACCGCAACCCCGCATTGGGGGTTCTCCTTATATAAAAAAAGTTTTTGTCCGATCTTTTCTAAATTTGCCATAGAGGTTTTTTGATGCTCATGAATTCACGGAGGTTAGCTTTCGTCAATGTATGGGTGGGGGGGGGCAACCCCGATGGGGGTTTTCCTTGAAAAAAAAATCAGTTTTTTGTCGAATCTTTCCAAAATTTGGCATAGAGGTTCGTTCATTGATGCTCAGGAATTCTCATAGGGTAGATTTCTCCCCGCTACGGGGGACAACCACCAAATGAGGGGTTTTCTTACAAAAAACCAGTTTTATCATGTCTTTTCCAAAATTGTCACAGATGTCCTTTGACGCTCGGGAATTCCCGTTTTCGTCCCGCTATGGAGTGG
The DNA here is from genome assembly GCF_026930045.1 of Uloborus diversus. Classification (NCBI taxonomy): domain Eukaryota; kingdom Metazoa; phylum Arthropoda; class Arachnida; order Araneae; family Uloboridae; genus Uloborus; species Uloborus diversus. The sequence continues at coordinate 141,145,627 of NC_072738.1, forward strand.
GAAACCACGTGTGTGTATGTGGGGGGAGGGGAGGTCTGATCTGCTCCAAATTTCGTACATTTGTCTTTTAATGTTTCGGAATTCTCAAGTGTAGTTTTCATCCCGCTATGTGTGGCAAACCCCATAGGAGTTTTCCTTATAAAAATCCAGTTTTCGTCGGATCTTTTCCAGATTCGGCCCAGATAACCTTTGATGCTGGAAATCCACATAGGATAGTTTCCCATGGGGTAGTATTCATATGGGGTGCTACCCCATGTGATTAAAGAACCTGTGTGCCAAATTAGAAAAAGATCTGACAAAAGCCTGGATTTTTGCAAGGAAAAACTTCCCTAATTGGGGAGGGGGGTGCCCCTAAAGGGGAAAGAATATTTCAAACTGTTTGAACTACATCGCTACACCGCGATGCAAGGATGGCGATGCATCACGATGTAGAAATTCCTACATCGCCCTGCCCCTACTAGGAATATAAAAGTGCTACTTCCTCAGCAGACATTGGGTTCTGGAAAAATAAATCATGTGCTACTTTTATGCACAGTTAGATCGATACATGCTCGAAAGAAAATTGCTGAGAAGTTTCTTCTTCATTGAATCGCATGAAAAAATTCCAGAAAAAAAAAAAAAAGATTTTTATCCAACTTATACCTCAAATTTCAAAGAAAAAGTACAATAAAATGGACAACTTTAAGTTAGTACATATTTGTTCTAAAATTAGATACAGAAAATAAAATTAGATAATCTTAAGAAAAAGCTTACCTTTTTCTTTTTCCAATTAATTATTTGTTTTATTAATTTTGCTTGTATGTAGAATGTTTATTTGGCCAAATTTATGTTTAATACAAGAACTTTATTATTGCATGCATTTCATACTTCATACTTTGAAAACAATTCTCTGCCAAAATTGCAAAAGGTATTTGAAAATATAAATCTTAAAAAAAATGCAGATGTGAAATAAATCTTTTGGTAAAATTAATTTAGTGTAATGTTTGTTAAATAATTATAAAAATATATCTTTGCTTTTTACCCCTAAGTTTTTATTTTTATTTCCAAACATGTGTAACATGAAATCAATGTATAATATACGAACACTTAGAATATTGTTATAATTATGAAAAAGTCTTCGTCTGTCCTTGTTCCGATTATCTCCGTGATGTTGGATCCATCCTAAAAAAGTTTTAAAAAGAGAATATATACATAATAAGTAAAGGTTTAAGTCGATGGGTGTAAGCCCTCATGCACATGGATCTTTTTTCTATTTCGAGGAAAGTTTTACGATTAAATTCAGCAGTTTATTTCTGAAATAAAACATGTTTTCACGATTTCTTTCAAAGTCTGAGGGGTTTTTTTTTTCTTAAGTTAAAATGCTGCGATTCACTTGTGACTTTGAAAAGCATCTGATTTAATTTTCATATTTTTCAAAATATATGATTATTTCAATGCTGACATTTTTTTTTCAAGCAGATTGCAAGAATGAGTTATATTTACAGCGGATGAACAAAATTTTTATTTAGGCAGCTAGACTCTCAGTTAGTTTCTGAAATTAATTTCTGAATAATATTCCAGAATTAGAGTTTCTTCAATTTATCGATAATCATCATTATTTAGCCATTAAACGAGTTAATTCTCTTGCACATTAAGTAGTGAATTTTCATTTTTTTGAGTTATAAAAAAAATCAAAAGTGCGAAAATTGTTAATCTGTGATTTTTTTTAAATTTATTTTTTATTTTAACCGATAGCCAAAATGCACCGTTTTTTTCCGATTCTCGTGTTCCGTTTTCTTCACGAATGTTTTCTGAAGTACTCTCCCCCCCCCCCTACCTAAATTAGTTCCAATAAAGTATTTATGAGTTAAGTAGTACTGAAACTGGTGATTATGATTTTATTTGCACATTTTTCAGAGATTTTATTGTGCTATGTTATCAATAAACAACATTTACTTACCGAGCTTTACCTTCTTAAACCACTATCAAATTAGAGTCAAAAACCCAGGGCTCCAACACTCGAAGCCACGCTCCATTTCATAAGATAACTAGTAATTACATAAAGCTACCTTCTAGCTGATGGATAGGGATTTAGTAGGAAAAAAAAACTGATTTTTCTGCTATACTGGGGATAGAGTACTTACAAAATGAGGCGTAGCTTAAGGGCGTGTGTACTTCGGATTTTTTTAACTCAGCTGGTAATGATTTTAAGAGGGAATGCTTGCCAAGTAAAGTTGTTAATTGATAGTATTTTACCTTGAAATCTTTAAAAAATATTCAAACAAAATCATTAAATCATCAGAATCAATCACTAGTACAAAAATATTCAAACGTAGCTCTACTTACTAGTTTGGGACGGAGACGAAGGGAGTATCACTTTTTAACTAAGCATATTTGATTTTTAAAATATGCAATTTTCACGCAGTAAATAAAAAAACGCCAAGGAAGAAGAGCTGCCAAAGATAGGGGAAACCCAATAACAAAGTGCACTTTCTTGTTTATTTGTGTCTTGAGAACTAATTGACTGATATCAATGGATTTTTTTTCAAAGGTATATAATGAAAAGAGGGACTAATGTGGTGAGCTAAGCTTGTTACATATATAAAGCTTATCATATATTTTCATTATCCTTTTAATTTTTCATATATTTTCACTATCCTTTCAATTTTTCAATTGAAGTTCGGTTAAATTTTCAGACATTTTACTTTATATCCAGCAAAATCACAACTCCAACTAAAAGATTTGGATTTATTGGAAGTTCATCTATAAAATGCTTCTTAGTCTGATTTAATGTAGACCGGGATTTCTCACTTTTTGTTGACGATATCTTGAGGCGGCAAATATGGCAATAAAATTAATGCTGCATTTATTTTAGCTGTAGAAACTATGTATAATGGCAAAATTCATAATTATGACAAATCATGTAACACAAATTGACATAGGAAAACTTATAAATTTAGTGCATGAAGTGGGAAAATAAACAACAAAAAATGCTTATTATTGTTATTACAATTTTCAAACATGCTATAGGATCTTTTCTTTTTTTCTTTTTAAATCGAGGTTAAACATTAAAACTTCACTTCAATAATCCTTATATATTATTTCTGTAGCCTGTTTTTGGTTTCTACGCCAGATTTTCCTCAATTCTTGATCGATTTCTTTGATTTACGCATTATTTTAAAGCTTATGGTGCTGGCTACTGACGAAAAATAGACCCACGGTCTAAAAATTGTTTTTTTCAGCCAAAAACCTCTTTTAAAGAACCAGAATGAGGTTTTCGGTAAAACTTATAACTTTAATTTGCGCTATGACCGACAGAGCTGAATAGCTTGATCGGCAGAGCGTTCTCTTCGTAACCAGGAGAATCCGTGTTCGGGCCCACGTCCGGACAATCTGCAACAAAAAATAAAGAGAAATATTGCGCATTATATGAACACTTAATTAAGTGAATGACGACTATGAAGGAATAAAATAAATGAGAAGGAAATGCTCCTTGCTGATATGAAAACTTGAAGTGACGTTGTGCTAAATTACTTCGGAATTGTACGATTTTTTTTTTCTTTTTAAGCTTTGGCTCTGGTAAGAAAATTAAAGCATAATGTAAGCGAAAATATAAGTAACAGGTTTAAGATTTGAGACTACAATAGAATTGTTTTTTGTTCAGAAAAAAAATAATGAATCGTAAATAGAAATATATATTCTTCTAATGAGTTTTTGACTCTTTGTACAAATAAAAAAATTACTACCTCAACTTGAAGGGTAAAATATATATATTTTTCTTCTTTTTGCAAAAAAACAAATAGCTTATCACATTTTTACTAGATTCGAAAAGCTACGCTTAAAAAAAGAGCATAGTTCAATTTATTTTGTATTTTAACCGTTCTGTTAAATGATGAACACGTGCTGCCATCTAAGTTATAACGGTTCAAGCAGCCTGCGGTAACAAATTGTAAAAATTTTCAAGAATAAAAAAATGTTTCTTCAATTTCTCATGTTATATATTATTCCCTTCTCATTTTAAAACTTATCAGGCTGGCTAATGAAGAAAAATAGACTTACGGTCTAAAAATCAAGTTTTCGAAAACGCCCCTTGCTGTTTCAAAACCTTGATGCTGCCTGTAGTTCTTATGCATTTTTTAAAAGCAAAGTTCTAATGCAGTTTTCCATTTTTTACGTCACTTTCAGCAAAAAAAAAAAAAAAAAATATAGCCTGTGTGTGTGTACATATTTTAATAAAGCTTAAAAGCACTGGACGTAGTTGTTCGGTTAAATTGATAAGTTTTTTTCGGTAGAGCGTTCGGCTATAAACTATTCGAACTTCGGGCAAGTTTAGGTTGTCCGAAAGAATATCAAATTTATATTAGTATTACGCATTACATGTACTCATAACATACAAACGTAATAAAATAAATGCAGTGGGATTGCTACTTGGTGTTTCGACTCCTTTATGCAGGCTACAGTAATCATTCGGATAAGTTGACTGTTAATCGAAGAGTGTTCTTTCTTTTTTTAAGCTTTGACTACATCCAGACCACTCAGCATAATGTAAGCATAAAGCTTACTCTGCTTTCTGCTGAAAAAAAAAATACATTTTGTCTACGTTCGAAAAATTACACTTAAAAAACGGACTCAGTTCAACTGGTTTTGGTTTTGAATTTTAAGTGTTCGATTAAAAGAGAAACATGTGCGGGCATTTAAGCCGTAACTGTTAAAGGAACCTTCTATGTGAAATAGTGCAATATTCAAAGATAAAAACACTTATTTTCAATCTAATTTATTACTTCTCTAGAATGTTCGTTTCAATCGCTACGTAAGATCTTCGTCATTCTTTAATCAAATTCCATGCTTTTCGAATAATTTTAAATCGTATCATTCTGGTTAATGACAGAACATAGAAGCATGATCTTATTATTATTATTATTTTTTATTGGCAAAAACCTTTTTTTGCTGTTTCTTACTACGCATTCCTTCAATGAATAGCTTTCGAAAAGGAAGGCGCAATTGCTAGGTTTTGTTGGGGTGTCGGGCTGTTACTCAGAATGGCGCCAATTCGAATCCGTGCCAATAAATATCTCTTTAATATTTCTTTTTTTCCCGTCAGATGCTCACATGGGCAGGACTCTGTTTGCCACAACCTGTTGTTTTACATGCACAATTATTGCTTTGTCACGAGTCACTACTCAGCCACACTTTTAATGATATTTATGTTTGAATTGAAAATATGTACGACCAAAAGGTGAGCGATGATCAAATTATCACAACGTTGTATTTAACGAGGTTTTGTTACTGATGTCTTTAAATTACATGCCTTCTCTTCTGCGCTTACTTTTTTTTCGGTTCTTCTTCATAATGTTCATCCTTTGAAATTCTTAAAGAGCGAAATACCTTATGAAACGATTCGAAGCACAGTGCGGAGTTCCGCACGGGTCGACTAGTTTATTTTAATTTGCGGAAAAATTGAAAAAATATTGAAAATATTCTGCTGAAATATCAAGCACAAAGATAGAGTTCTTTATAGAAATCAATATTTTCTCTATCTTAAAATTATTTCATCAAATTGATATTTACTTTACTTCATGTTTTATGCAAGTAAAAAAAAAAGACTGCACAAATAATGAACATAAGCACCTATTGCTAGAAACATCTGCCGCAGGGAAAGAGATTATATAAACAACGTGGGGTAAGCTGGTAAGCATATTGGGGGATTGGTATATAGTATTTGTTTAAGAAAATAAAAATGCAGAATGAAACAAATTTGAATTATTAAACTAAAAAATACACTTCGTTTAACACAATTATTTTTTTTAATTCATTGAGGAGAATGAAAACACATAACCATGTAATATATTCCATGTTGAAATTAAAAGCTTCAAAGTTCTATGCCTTTTATAAAAGCGCTGTATTTATCATCTGTGTTAGTTAAGCTACGGTGGAGGGTTTTTTTTTTTTTTTTTTTTTTTTTTTTTGTAAGTTTAAATTCGTACAAACTCTTTAGTCATGTTTGTAATTTTTTGTAACGAAATAAAGGAAGTACGCTTTTGAAAACAAATGTCAACAAACCAACATTTTCTTTTTACAAATAAAAAAAAAAAACGCTAGCTAAGCCTAACGTGGAGGTGACTCAAAGTTAACACACACAGAATTCTAAACCTAATCGAACCGTTCGTTTTCAATTTTAATGTGTTTTAAATACAACTATAAACACAACACTAAACAAAAATGTAACAATACACAAAAGAAGGCACATTGCACATACAAATTTCAATAAATACTAACCTTTTTTATGAATCCTTTAGAATAAATTGAGGTAAGATAATGTAACGAGCAAGTACAAGATTGAAACGAAAACTCCCAGAATGCACTGCAATGTGACGAAATCGGGACGAAATAATTTCGTGAAAAATTTGAGATTTCTGGTTTCGTTAAATATCACGTGATTCGGCGACGAAAGGATCGTCGAAAATAACGAAATAGTGCTCGAGGATTGCCGGATCGTCAAAATTGAGCGTTTCATTTTTGACAGTGTATAGGTTGAAAGATTACAAGTTCTTGGAGTGGCACTATGCCAATAATCGTTATCGCCATGTATCCAAATTTCTTCGCACCTATGTTAGCCTGGACTGCGGGATCAGCGTAGGAGTTGGAGAAGTGGAGTCGGAGTCGCACTGATTTAGGGGTAAATAAGTCGGAGTCGGGATTCAAAGGTCGGGATTTAAATTTCAAGAAACGGAGTCGGTTATTCTCTTTCCGTGTCCACAACTCTGCCAGGGCTACGGAGTCGGTGTTGTAGTCGGACTAACTTTGGCATAAAAGATTCGGAATCGAACTCGGTCATTTTCTTTCCGTGTCCGCAACTCTGCCACGGATACGGAGTCGGTGTTGGAGTCGGACTGACTTTGGCATAAAGGATTCGGAACCGAAGTCGGTCATTTTCCCTTTGTGTCTGCAACTGTGCCAGGGCTATGGAGTCAGAGTCGGGTTGACTTCGATATGAAGGAGTTGGAACTAAAGTCGGTCATTTTTCCTGCGTGTCCGTAACTCTGTCAGGGTTACGGAATTGGTGTGTCGGAGTCATACTGATTTCGGCATAAAGGAGTCGGAACAGAAGTCGACCATTTTCCCTCCGACTCCGCAGCCCTGATTGTCAAGAAACAAATTGTCCGAAACACATTAGATTATCAAGCACATTTTACGTTGATTTACGGGTAATAAACATGCTAACTCCATTAATCCACGTTTTTTTTTTCAGTTCTTTTATTTTTTTTTAATTAAATGATTTATTATTTATGGCTAGTTCCTTGAATGAGCTCTTCTTTTTGTTCTGATTTCGGTTTCACGCATAGCATTTTTGTTCAAACGCAGCTATTGACTTCAAACGCAGCGATTAGAGAAGATGATGTTAATATTGGAAAAGTATCGTCTCTCGAAAAGAAATTAGAACAAGATATAAATTCACGCAAGAAATCGAACTATTTGAAAATAAAAGCCTTCGAAATAATCAGAGGAGGTGCGTCGCGCATTGTTAACAGTACCACCAACCTGCGTAAATTCAAAAAGGTTTTTTTTATCAACTGCAGAACATTTATGCACTGAAATGAGTTCCAGGCATAGAGACACTTCATTCTTACAATTATTGATTTTTTATTATGACATTTGTTTCTTCATTATATATTTGTTCATAACACGTTTTCATAAATAATACTATTTTTGCAGAAAAATATGAAATATGTCGACAAAACAAATTGTTTCGATGATTTTTTTTTTTGTTTTTGTTTCTTAAATGCATCCGTGAGTTTTTCAAGTAGAATTCATATTACTAACAAGTAACCCTACCCAAGTGTGAATCACCGATTGGAATGAAACTTTGCACATCCGATAGAACACTTTAAAACATTGAACCCTTTTTTTTTCTTTTTTATGGCAACAAATACCTTTAACAGGGTGAAATTTACCACTAAATATTGGATAATTTGGAATTAGAAACTGCAAGGTATTCTTTAATTTTAAATTTTAATTACAAAAATTTCAAAAATTACTGAAAATGTGAAAAACAAAAGAACTAAACAAATTAAAGTTGACAGGTTTCAGGATTTTTCTGAAAATACTATTAATGGGGGTAAAACATTCTTCGCAATATTACCCCGTCACGGTAAATGACCCTAAAATTTAAATCTATCATAAAAGATCATGTTGCATATCAATAGAAAGCTCTATTTTTTTTAGCTTTAAAATACGTTTTCAATTTTTATTCTACTATTATTAGAAGGAAGAATCATTTGTAAGAACACAATTTTAATTTTTTTTTCGCACATTTTTAAGTTTTTTTTACTGGATTATATTTTGAACAATTTTCAAAATAGATATATAAAATTGGCAGGAGCACTTATCGCTTATCATATGTGTTCTCCATGCCAAATTTTATTGAAATCGAAACTGGTTAGGTAAAGAAGGTGATTCTTCTGACATGGAATTGCTCACAGGCAACTACCCGCGCGACGGGATAAGACCACTCGACGCCTCTTTATAGGGTAAGAATCCTATAAAGAGTAGAGTAAGAAATAAACAATGTCAGAAAAGCACAAATTCGCAAATTACTGCAGACACTTGTTTCGGCGTTACAGGGAACGCCTTTTTCAATGCAAAAAGTAATGAGCTTATGGATGAAAAAAACATCCGACAAAAGCCAAGAGCACATAAGCGTACAACTTAAAAGATAAAAATAGCGGATTAGCCAAACACCAATGAGAAAATAACAAACCAGTAAGGAACCAATAGAAATGCAAATAGTGGCCAGGAGCTCTCTCTGTGGTACAGTAAGCCTGAAAGAAGGAATTCATTTGGACAAAAATAAAACCAAAGCTTAAACAAAAAGAAAATGTCAATAACCGTGAACCGCAAGAAAGGAAAAGCAGAATGAAAGGGGAAACAAACACCAAGAAATGAAATAAACCAAAAACAAAAACATTTTTGAGAAAAGGAAAAAATAAAGATAAATAGAAGAAAAGAGGGGGGGGGGGGATGTCAACAAGACAAAAAAGTTAAAAATAAACAAAGCAAGATAGATAAAAATGAATGGGAAAAAATGGATGGGGAATGGACAGTGTTAAAGATATGGGAGCCAGATTTCGGAAAAATACGGAACTGCTTTAAAATCATTAATAACTAAGTTAGATCTATTCTTCAAAATAGGGAAAGATTCCCAAAATTCAAGATCTGATGAATTAAAGCTTTTTTGAATGCTTATCTGCTGTTGGCTTTTGTCAGATGTTTTTTCATCCATAAGCTCATTACTTTCTGCATTGAAAAAGGCTTTCCCTATAACGCCGAAACACGTGTCTGTAGTAATCTGCGAATATGTGCTTTTCTGACGTTTTTTATTTCTTACTCTACTGTTCAGCACAGAGGTATTTATTTATCCTATAAAGAGCATTTTCGGAAAAATCCTGGACCATATCAACTTTAGTTTGTTTAGGTTTTTTTAAATTATTTCATTATTTGAATTTTTGTAATTAAAATTTAAAATAAAAGAATATATTGTACGCTCTAATTCCAAATTATACATTACTTAGGAAGTAAATTAAACCCTGCTAAAAGTGTTTGTTGCCGATAAAAAAATAAAAAAAACACGGGTTCAATATTTTTGAGTGTTCTATCGATATGCAAAGATTCATCGCAATCGGTCACTCACACTTGGGTATGGTTAATTGTAAGTTTTTTGCGCCATGAAATGACTGAAAAACATATAATCATCTTTTCGTAGTTCCTGAACAAAGAACAAATCACAGCGGCTTCTTGTTCCTGAGATAGAATAGAATTAGAATACAATCGAACTCTCTTATAATGAACCTTGATTTAACGGGTATCCGGATTTAGCGAGGAAATCAGAAATACTTGGTTGAACCAATGTTAAGTCTATGGGAGCATTACTCGCTTTTAACGAGCAAACCCCGCTTAAAGCGAACCATATTTTTGAGATTCGTAGACTTTCTATTGACTCTAACTCAGTTTATCCTTTTCTGGTAAATTTTCTCTAACATTCCAAAGTCAATTAAAGTTAGTGATAAATTATAAACCCTGAGAACCTGCGATGATAGCACTCTTATTAATTTGTAGAGTAAAGAAACACTTAAAAAGTATATGTATATGTATCCCTCAAATACAATCATATGCACTGTAAAAACAATTCAGAAACATTCCTGGAAAATAATGGGCTGCTGATGTGCCCAGTTTCTGGCAGTAACATATCTTGCAAAATTCAGCAAAGTTTTCTGCTAAAATTGAGTAACCTTCCTGATATTATCCAGGAAGCCCCCTGAAGAATTCAGAAATCTTCCCGTTTAAAGCCAGTTGTGTCTCTGGAAATAATATCTTGGCATCTTCCTGATTTATCAAGGAAGTTAAAAGAGCATTTATTGCAAACATGGCCTAAGCTAAGCCAGAATTGCTGATAAGTAACGATAATTTTACTTGCCTACAAGTCTTGCAAAGCAACGTAGTCCTTACTTTTCGCTCCCTTTGAGAGCTTAAACAGCATGGACGGGCCGTGCTTGAAGTGAAGCCGATACACTTTATAAATACGCTCAGTTAATCTTTAAACTGGGAGCTAAAAATATTTTTCACAATAGTGAAAAGTCTGCATTCGTGCAACTAGTAGCAATTCAGGAAACTTTTTGACGATGGAACTTGATTTTTCCAGGAAGTGGATAAAAAGTATTAAAATCCCGAAACGTGACGCGGAAATACCCAGTAACGTTTCGGAATTTTTTTACAGTGTGAGAAAGAGACATTCAGACGGCTCAAAGTAAAGTTGCCAATATATTTGGTAACGTTCAGAATTGAAAAGAAGAAAAAAAAAAACAGGAACTACGATGAATTATGATTTTTTTTCACGAACTCGCTTTTAACGAGTACGCCGTTATAACGAGAAAATACCACAGTCCCTTTGTATCTTTATAAGCGAGTGCGACTCTACTTACTTCATTTAGTTACCAAAGAGGTTTTAGAGCCGAAAAGCGTGGAAGGCAAAGTGGGGCTATTTTAAATTCTCTCAGCTTTAAAGCAATGTGAATCAACTTTGGATCATTTTATTTTGGAAATATAAAAAACTCATGCCTAGTGACAGTGTGAAAGATTTTTTTTTTTTAATTTTATAATTCGAGACTTTTTTACCAGAAAACTTTCTTAATTGCTAAAAAATATATCCAAAGCTGATTAATAGCTAGATATGCCCCATCTTTGAGAAACGATGCTATTATACAGATAACTAAGCTCGTTTCGTTTTAGACGATCTTCTTTTTCATTCTAACGCACCAATTCATGAAAACTTCACGATGTCCTAAACAAATGTATTAAGTTTGTTTTTAATTGTATAAATGTTTATAATTCTTATTCTTATACATTTCATAACTTCTGAATGTCTTGTGCAGATTTTCAATTATCCTTCAGCAAACCTAATTTTAAAAATATTCTTTCAACAATTAGGAATGTTTTGTGACGGTTATAGATGAATACTCTGGTAAAGAAATGTGTGGAATTGAAGTTGATGCCAGAAGAAAATCCGAACAAGATGGTTTCCCTGGGAAGCCATTTAAATGATCATATTTGAGATATAAATTCTCAGAACTGTAAAAAATTCTAATTAAATAAACTTGATAAACATTAAAATTTATTCCTAAGCATTCGGTGTTCGTACATTGTTCTACTAGGTTCGCATTTTTTTAACACTTGAAAAGTTTAATTTCGGTTTCCCTCAAATTTAGCAGGGGAGCCCAGAAGTTATATATTTGGGTGGAGGGAATTTTTCAGTTGCCCGAAAGAAACTCTGAATTTCACTGAATGATAAAATGCGGGCATGCCCACAATCTGCAGGGTATCCATAATTAAGGGAGTCTGGGACACATTTCGAAAAATAAAAATATTAAACAATTTAGAGTTTTGAATTTATTTGCACTGATTCACAATCTATTTAAAAAGCAAAATCATGACATAAATATTTTTTTAGAAACATATCTAAATTACTGTTTTTTTTTTAAATGGGGTTGCTTTAAATATCTAAAACACAAAATATTCTTAGACAATTTTCAGATTTTTTTCAAAAAATGTGCAAAAATATCTATGCTTTACTTTTTATTCATCGATTAAAAAAAATATTATTTCAATAAAAAATGTGAAACATTTAAAGAAAATTTTCAAATTATTCTAAAATACTTTTTTTAATTTTAAAATCACATTTCTTGCAGTTAATGTTTTTTTTTAACTTTGTTGGAAAAAAAAAAGGATTTTATAGTACGTTTCCATAAATACCATTTATACGCTGCATAAATCAGATAAATTGCTTCTTTTTCATTTAAACTGTCTATCATTAGTTTATTTATAGAATACCTAGTTATTTCATTTTAGGTAAATTGTTTATTTTACAGTTTAACCGTCTCTCATTAGCTAATTTATAGAAAACCTAGTTATTTCATAGAATAACTAGTTAAACTGTCAAATTAATAACACGTTACACACTTTAACGGACACGATCAGTTATTTCATGGAATAACTAGGTATTCTATAAAATGACTGCATTATATACTTTAACAGTAACATATGGAGTTAGTTTTTTTTTTTTTTAAGTGATATTTTTTATGGTTCTGCATCAAGGCCTTTGGGTGGTTAAAATAAAAAAAAGTGTTGATCCAATGAATGAACAGTAGACAAACACAGCATTTTGTAGTACAGTAAAACCTCAATAAGAAGACAACCGTTTAAGTGGTCACTCCGCTTAAGCCGTCGTTTTTCTTTGATCCCGACAAAGTCTCATTCACAGTAATGTAAAATGATCTTTCGAGAGGATTGAGGAAGAGATGATTCTCTTTTTACTGGTTACCAAATTTAATTTTACCCCGGTTAACTAGTCACTCAAAAATTGTTGTCTAAAATTCTCTTTTCTTATCGGATCTTAGAAAATAGCGTTAGACTTAGTTGAAATGATGTGTGGTGTGTGGTAGTCATTTTTCTTGAAATCTCCCTTCTCACTTCTGGTCATTCAAAGCATACTTCTTGTTGCGACTCTGTCCAGTACCAAGCATATGACTCAAACTCCATCCAGAAATATAGACAAAATTTAATACCTGGAGAACGTTTTTCAGTATTTAACATTCGTTAAAGGTACAACAGACGCAGAATTTAAAGCTTGAAACACATTAGAAGACAGAGTTATTTTCAGTAAGCAACAACTTCATCAGTCAACATTGATAGATTGTTTAATGAACAGTAAGTACATTAAAATGAGTTATTATGATTAAGTAATGTATAAGTAAAAGAAAATAAAACTAAGTAACAATAATGAGTGTTTTTTCCTTCCTTTTAAAGTTTCCACTAATTTATAGACATGGATTACACAAGCTTTTGGTTTTCCTCACTGAATTCTACAGCTATTCATGAAAGTACTTGTAAGAAGTTTTTTTTTCCCTTCCTTAATTTTTCACTCCACATAAGAAGTCCGCGTACGTGGTCAAACTTTTTTGGTCCCTCGAGTGACGACTTAACGAGGTTTTACTGTAGTTTTCTTAAGTGAGTTACTACTGTCAGCTCCATTAAGAAAAATGTTTTAATCTTATTTTTCACAAAAACTACGAGGTGTTCATTCGCAGTGTGGTGTTCATTTATTGGTCGTTTTACCCTACATCAAGTTAAAATATTTAGCCAATTTGGTCAATCTCGTAAGAAATGTGAAATGGAGAAAAATAAAGGAAACATATAGAAAAAGTTGATTACATCCTTTCTTTGAAGTCGATTGTAAACTTACCTCACCAATTAATGTAACGTGATCAAGCAAATTCAAAAGTCTTAAGTTGAAAATTGTTTGAAAAATGAATTCTAAGAACAATCAATATTTAAAAAAAAAACAACGGTACGTTTTCTTTTCTTCTTCAAATTAAACAAAATTTGGATGAGATCTGGAATTTGTTCATTTCTTCATAAAATTGTGTTCCTCACTTTTGTAAAGTAACATATACATTTCATAACCAAATCACATTAAAATAATAAAATATGAATACGAAACACGAAAAATAGCTTTTCCAACTCCTCAACAGCATTAGTTCAACCATATAACTACGTTTTAGTGCTGGCTAAAGAATCCGGAAGCATCAAATAATCCCGAAATACTCAATACCAACTTACGTTCATTACACAGGTTAGCGTAGAAGCAGTTGTACATGTCTTCCTCTTTCATTTCTGAAAACTGTTTTGCATTGGAAAAGGAATTTGAAAAGAGAAGCATCAAAAGTAAAGGCACCTCAATAGGCATAAATATTCCTAAAACCTTCATGGTGGAATTTACAAAATTCAAACGACTCGACGAACGATTTTTTGCTTTTTAGTTCCTGGGTATTTTTTGAAGGCGGTTTTTTTTTATTTAAAAGTAATTACGTCTCTTCATTCCCCTAAAATGAGTCTTACGAGTAAAGCAGTTGACTTACCGGATACATTTGTAGCTGAGTTATTTCTCAAGCTGCAGCATCGGTTAATTTTATTATTTTTTTTTTCTGTTTTGTGTATTTCTAATTTCTGATTTATGATTTAACATGCATCATCAATAAAATTCTCACGGATGCATGGTGGTAGTTTTCTTTTTCATTGAACTTCCATTATTTTTTTGAACTTATCGAATTCTGTAAACTTTCTGCCTTTTTAATTCACATATGATAAAAAAAATAAAAATGGTTAATAAGTGACATGCGAAACCTCGCCAAGGGTTCTTAGCTCTCACAATACTAAAATTACAACCCTAAACAAATTTTTCGTGAAACTCTTCAGCTGATAATGTAAGCAAAGTAAGTTGGCGCACTATTTTGGCGATGAAAATTCTCAGCGCTTTAAACATTTTTCAATTCGTTCTTCGATAATATATCAAGAAAATATTTTGTAAACTATCCATTCCAACTAAATGCTGCAGTAAAATAAGGTTAGTTAAATTAATTAATTTTAAACTAGACGGAGATGAAAGCCCTAATTCATCTGCTAATGTTACCAAATCTTTCTTTCAAGCCTAAGATAAAAAAAAACCCCATATTCTTACAAATTCGCAAAAAAAAAAAAAAAAAAAAAAAAAAAAAAAAAAAAAAAAACCCTGGTATAACGTTATTCTCTTTCAAAAGAAAAAAAATATGAATCGAACAGACGAGCATATTCCAGAGTTTTCTTGTATTTACGCTGTCGCCATTTACGACAATCAACTCTCTTTTTAGGGAGAAATAATGAAAACTAACATTATTTTGAGAAGCTCGAGAATACCATTAAGGGACGAAACAATTTCTGTTTCTGAAAGCAATCTAAGGTACATCGAATGCATTAATAAATACTCATAACAAATTGCCTATGTTTATTAACAGACACACGTGGAACGCAATGTTTTATCTTTTTCTTTAATTTTGTAAATCACCGCAAGGTATCGTATTCGAGCGCTGGAGTTGCGAATATATATAAAGGTGACGGTGTTTCTTTGTTTCTTTCATTGTTTGTACCCGATGGCTAGAAGACCCCATAACATCTACAGCCCTGAATCTTGGCACAAAAATTCAAACGCAGCCCGGGCCCGTGCACCTCGAAGCCGAAATTCCAAATTTCGAATTAGTTTTTTTCTAATTATCTAATTAAGCTAAATTTTGGCTAATTAGGGGTGGAAATCCCCCACCCCCAAACATTATACATCTTTGGAAAGGGTTTTCCTTTCCAAACAAGATGATGTTTGTTTCATTTTTCTCATTTAATTAGAACAGGAGGTATAAGCGATTCTAATTGAGCCAATTTTCAAGGCCTATCTTTCAAGAAATTGCTATAACACTAGTTCTACTTTCCAGACAATTTTCAACTATAACACTAGGTCCATTTTCTAGACAATTTTTCAGTTACTTTCTTTTTAAACATTTTGAAGGAAGTTGCCTTTATTGCTTATGAATATTTTACTTACAGACTTTATTTTGCTACAAAGTTTGTTTGAAGCAAATTCGCCTCTAAGTACGGCATTTATATTTGTCTTGATTTTACCCGAAGGCGTAAAAGTTAAGATTTTAAACTGTTCAAAATTAACGAAAAATTGTTCAAATCAAAAGTTGAAATATGGGAATGAGGTCTTCTCACCGAGATCTTTCGAGCAAGAAAAAAGGGGGTTCGAACCAGACTATTCACTCAAAAGTTATTAGGGGAAGGGGGGGGGGGGCAAACAGAGAGACCAACAGACATTTTCCCCAATCTCAATACCCTACTTTCAAGTTTTTAATTTTTCGATATTTAATTATATATTTTATTTATTTTTGACTTTCTTTTCATTCGCGATATTTTTCCCGATGCATCTAGCCTTCTTTCATGCTTTTCTCCTCTTTCTCTGCCTTTTACTGGGAAAGTAGGCTAAGAAGAGAAAACCAACTGCAACAAAGAACACATTTGATAGCAGTGAAAGCAAAGAAATAACAAGCCACAGGTGGCAAAGGATGTGCTATGTGCATACTAAATGCATATTTCAAAGCCATTTCACCAAAGTCTAGGTTATTCAACTTACATCAAGCATTTATTTCTCTTAATTTTAATTTCAACCATTCGTAGTTTCAAATGAGAATTAATTATACTTTACCATTTCATTGTCACCAGTTTGGCAAAAAACCAGGCTAAATACTTATTTATTGAAAGTCAAGTGGACAGCTAAAGCTATTATTTGATTTAGCTGAAATTGTGTATGCTAAATAGGTTTGGAAAGTGGCAACTTTCGCACACATAAGCGTTACATATTTTTCAATTTCATTTTTTTCACTCCATCCTGTTACGTAGTCTGGCTCTGATGTATAGAAATGAGGGCGCATTGTTGTCTCTGTATGTACTTCAATGTTTTGCAAGAAATGCAGGCAAATAAGATAATCGCCTTTCGCTGATAATTGAGCCGCTCAGAAGCCAATGCGGTTAAGTCCAATTTTTGATATTTTCTGATTTTTGGAAATTTTGATGAAATAAATAATAATCTTCTTAGTTATTAAAGGATTTACTCGTTGGTTACTTTTCTAGGTTAGACAGCCCTTTTTTTATTGCTTCCGAAATTATTGTATAATAATTTCAGAAGCCATTGTGAATAAGTCCACCTTTTATCAATATTGTTTTACATAAACTTTGAAATAAAAATTAAAATTATTCTTCTTCTTTCGGTATTTGTTGGCAATACTGAAAAACAAGAAATTCATAGTAACTGTTACCGTTACCTTCTAATTAGAATTGTTTGAGTTTTATGCATGTGCGTCAGAACACAAAAATAGTACGTTGAAGTGTTTGCGAGAATTATTGTGTCATCAAAAACATTAAATAAATTTTTTAAATAACTAAAAACTCTGAATTTTTAAAATAATAAAAAAGATTTATTGTAAGGGTATAAATACTAAAAATGTCAATGGAAATAGAATATAGTGAAAGTGATACGATATTTCATTCTAATTCAAGGAGAGTTAACTGTATTGATTCCGATACATTGTCAGATAACGAATATATAGACAATAATCAAAATAACGGAAAAGTTGGTAGAAAACGCAGCAGGAATCCCGCGAAATGGTCGAGAAATGTTGAGAAACAAAAAAGGATACAAGGTAAACAATATCAAAATAAAAATAAAAGAATACTTCCTGCAAAGAAATTTGATAATAAACCTTGTAACTGTTTACGACTTTGTAATCGCAAGATGACCTTTTATCAAAGAAAACAGGCGACGAAATTTTTTTACAAGCTTAATGATCATCATAAGCAAAATTTTTTTAAAGTAAGTTAATTAGAGTTCATGCTATCAAAAGAAAACGACCCAGGGATAACACCAAAGGACCAAGATCTCAGTTTTTTGAATATTTTATTAGACTTAACTCCCAAGATGTGAGATGAGATGATACCTTTGACGAGGATGATACCTTTCATGTAATTGATATTAAAATAAATAAATAAATAAATAAAATACAAAAATAGGTAGGCCAGTAAATTTTAAAAATATAACTCAACCTATATTATATCCTAACGGCAGAACATTTTCAAAAGAAACAAAAAAAGACATCATGTGTTTATTAACGTATATACCTCCAATTAAACACGTCTTTTACAGGACATTAAGGACAACACGTGGAGATCAAGATTTACATTTAAATACCTCGGAAGAAGATGATGTTTGTTATGATGAATAAACATAAAACTTATGACAATAAATGTCATTTTATTATTTTTACCTAAATTTCTTATCTTTTTCAGCAGCCAAAAGGTATAAGTCCTAAAATTTTTAAGATGCTGTATTATTTCAATAAATACTTACGTTTTTATTAACACATCCTGTACATATCTTGTTTTTTTGCAGAGTTTATACCTTAAAAAAAGACTTTATACACTTTTCTAATTAAATTAATAAACCAAGAATTTTAAAAACTAATGTATCAAAAAACATTAATTTTCTCAATTTTTGTGTTTTGGACTTAACCGCATTGGCTTCTGAGCGGCTCATTATGCGTTAGCTGTGACTATATTTGTTCAAATGATTTAGGAACTTTCCAGTTAAATAAGAATGGTGCTAAAAGCTATTACTTTTAACGTATTTAAGTTTCTCGGAAAGTCCCTGATTGTTTCAAAAAAAGTGACTGGCTTTTTTTGGGAAGGTTTCTGAATTCTTCAAATAGATTCCAGGTTAATTTCCGGAAGGTTACCGACTTTTAACGAGAAACTTTCCTCGTTTTTGGTCAGATCTCAGATATGATACATGCAGAATTTAGGCCCATTAGTTGCCTTTTAATTTCGAGGAACGTTTGTAAATTATTTTACAGTGTGTGAGGGATGTGGGGTTAATACAAAGAAATGAGAGACGTAATTTCCCATGCACATTTTATTAATACAAAACAAGCAGGTAGTGCTTATATGACAACAGAATAGTATAAACTGCTTGGGAGGGGGGGGGGGGTGATCCAGAAGTCGTTTTCACCACTTCGCCGGGAAGCTTTTCTCCGCATTTTTGAACTGATCCATTCCTTCCTCAGCCATTCCTTCAGCCATTTCTCCGGCTTTTTCAGCTCCAACTTCGGCCGCGTGAACGGCCTCGTTGGTGCAAGTGCCCTTAGCTGTGTAAACGCCTATCACTTCTTCAAACCTCACCTAAAAAAATGCGAAGCAATTTGTCAAAATACATGTTTTTAAACTGTGCCTCTTTTATTCTCTCTCGGGCGATAAAAAATAAAATATATATATATATATATATATATATATATATATATATATATATATATATATATATATATATATATATATATATATATATATATATATATATATATAAAAATAATAATAATAATTAATTTGAATTTTGATCTCTTGAATTCAAATTATGTTTTTCGCAATCACGAGTGTGTGTATGTAGGCGTGTGTGTTTATGTGCGTACGGGGTATGTGTATGTGTGTATAGGCATATGTGTTTGTGTCTGTGTGCAGGCGTGAGTGTGTGGGTAGTGGTGTGTAGATGTGTGTGTATGTGTAGGTGTCTGTACGTATGCGTGTGTATGCATGTGTTTGTGTGTGTATGTGTATGTGTTTGTGTATGCGTTTGTGTGTATGTGTTTTGTGTATGTGTTTGTGTATGCGTTTGTGTGTATGTGTTTGTGTATGCGTTTGTGTGTATGTGTTTGTGTGTGTGTGTACGTGCGTGTATGTATGCGCGTGTGTGTAGGATATGGACGCAACCTGGAGACGGTTTTCGCTATAGGAGCAGCATAGTGAGGCGGCCGGTCGACGGTGATGCTGCAGAGGGTGCTGGCGGGAAAATAAAATCATAGGACATCAAAACAGTCAAATGAAAACAATAAGCCATCGTGATTGCTCAAAAAAAAAAAAAAAAAAAAAAACGGCCAGAAAACGAGTAAAATTGAAGCAGAAGCGACCGTCATAAAATTTTGGTACAATTTCCGTTTTGACAACAGCTTGGAGATAAATTTTGAAATTTGGGGCCGGAAAAAACCCTTAATTCATTGTCAGTTTGGCGATATTACTGATGTTTGGCAAGGTAACCGTAGAGCTACTTGTCAATTGACTGGTGTGATTTCTATATATAGTCTCTAAAACTATTTTTCCTGTATTTGAGTCAAAAAAACCCTCTGTGTCCGGATTTAGAATGTTATGTTTCCAAAAAACACGAGATCAAAACATTTAAAATGTTACTCCTCCCTCAAGAAGGCGCTTTTTTACTGTATTGTTAACATTCTATTTAGTAAAGAAATAAATGTATATTCCTTTGTGCGGAAAGTAAATGACAATCAACAACGTTATGACGCACAAAACTAGCAGATTACTGCAGACACATGTTGTGGGGTTAGCTTTTTTAATGAAAAGTAGTGCAAAGACATCCGGTAAAGCAACGAGAATGAACAACAGACAGCTTAAAAAGTAAAAATAGCAAATTAACAAAACGAACAAGACATCCAGTTGAGTTCCATTTAGTCTTGTTTATTTCTGTGCAAAAATTTAGTCAAGTGCACTCTAGCCGCGCAAACATGGAACTTTTATGCCCCAGAAAAAACTTGCTTTTAACCACATTCCGGTTACTTTCCGGGTAAATAGGGATCTTTCTTCCTCCTGCCACCGATAGGAGTAAATGCGGCGTTTTTACCCAGAATGCATTTCTCGAAACGAATGTTTTACTAGCCGGGTTTAGTCGCTAAGGATGCTGGGTAAAACCGCTTTCTCGAATAAAAGGTACACGCTTTTTTCGCTTATGAACGGTTACTTTAAAACTTTTTTTTTTTTTCGGAGTTGGAGCGGGGAAATGCGAGGTACAAAAGTCTCATGTAAGCATGGCTACTGCTATAAAATATATGCACCCAGAAGGAAACTAGCTATCATCACCAAACTTAACTTGTAGGTAGCCTATGAGAAGATAAATGATTATAAATTTAGAACAAAAGATCGTTTTATCTTGAAGTTATGACATGACAGAGATTTCAAAACCGTAAGTAGTACGATGCACGTTTTTAAAGCAAGTACCGTTTTGAAACATGAAAAGAACAAGAACAGGTAGAGCAAATAAATTTATTGTCCAAAAACTACCACCCTTACGCTATTTAGACATAGCTCCCGTGATTTTCCAAGCATTTTTTTTTTTACGTGGTACAGGTTTTTTATACCTATTCCTTAAAAGCCGCCTGTGTAATAAACCATGGGGTAACATCTTTTCCAGGCTCATCATTGATGCTGTGCCATCGACCGCCAAGGAAAGAGAAACAAATGAAAGTTGCTGCGAGCGAGGTCGGGGCTTCCAGAGGATGTACAAAAACGTCCCATCGTAAGAGTTTTCATGGTTGACTACACAAGCGGCAACTTTCTACGAATAAGTATACAAAAACCTGTACCACGCTATTACAAAAACTTGGAAAATCATGGGATGAATGTTTAAAAATAACGTAAAGGTGGTAGATTTTTGTCCAATATTTTTTTTCTCTATCTGTATTTTCTTTTTAATTTTAAAACTCTATTTACTTTAAGAAACGTGCCTCATATATGCATGGAAGGAAGTACTAGGTTACCGATGTGGTATTTCTCTGTTTTGTTGCTTTGCTTGGAGATGTGCCATCAAGCTGGCTTAATTTTAAACGCTAATTTAACTTCAAATACCGAAATGTTGCCTAGTTTAGTAGCAATTCCAATCTAACAGATAACTTCAAAATTTTCTGAAAAATTGCCGCATTTTCATCCGAGATAATGAATAGTAGCTTCTCCGATATTTAACTTAGTGAATTAGTAGTCAGTTATCCGTAAGTGAGTTGACAGCTCAGTAGTTGTTTAGCTCTGTTGCCTACATGCTCTTCAGCTGTAATTTATCTCAGTGCTTTACTGTATTCGGGCATACTCCGGGATTTTAGGAGTTTACACCAGTTTCCTGTAAAAAACAAGTATTTTTGGGAGAAACCCTTTCTGGATCGCTATAAGTTCCATGAATGACGATTGAAAACTGTTGCGAAATACAAGTTTATCTGCCACTGTAAAAAAATATACTCAACTTCTTCATTAGGAGCTTCACTTTTAACTTAGATATCAACCTTCCGGTTTGACTGAGCCCAAACAAGGGCAAATTGCAATCTCTGGATATTGTAGTTTGTGAGGAGTTGCAAACAAATAAGCTACTCTGAAATTGCTTGCAATTCCGAATTAGCTTCTACCGTGTTTGCTTTGGGAGCTTTCCTGCTAAATCAGGTAGGTGCCAAGCTAATATTTTAAACATATCGTCGCCTCAGAGCAACAGTAAGATACCTTAGTGTTCTTCCTGGGATTAGATATCTTACTGTTGCTCTGAGGCGACAATATATAAGTTTTTACTGAAAGTTCCTGAGTTATCTCAGAATCTGATTTCTTCTAAAAGATATCAACGTATTTTCAAGATTGTTACTAGTTTTTAGCAGGGACTTTCCTGCTTGTTCCCCGGGTATTTTACTGGCAGGGATTGTCATATTTGCTGCCTATTCTTCCATTGCTGTCCAACGTCTTCCAGGAACGCTTCGAAAGTTTTTTTTTTTTTTACAGTGAAAATAACATTTACAAACTAAGGAATCTCGTTTAATTCCACGATGCGCTGCTTGCACCATTCTGCAAGAAAAGCGACCTAAGACTACAACCTCATAAGTATACTAACAGCTGCTTCTCCGGTTTTGATGCATTCTTCAGACTCTTGATCCTCGCACACATCCTGAAATAACAAAAAGTGAGATTCAGTCAATGACTTTTTCGCAATTATACTTTTACTCTAAGACCTCCAACACACGATGCAACTTAGTTAAGTCTACTTTTGAACGTGGAGTTATCGAATGTGTAATCTGGTAGAAAAGTGCAGGAATTTCCAGGGACGGATGCAAGGGAGGGGCGGCGGGGGCGATCGCCCCTTCCTTGAGAGACTCTCCCAGAGGTAATTTTTTCTAAAATGACGTTCAAAAACGCAAATTTAGACGAGTTTCATTGATGTTGGGAGAAGGAAGGTTTGGGTTTGCGACCCTATCTCGGAACTATTTCAAAATTAAAGTCAAAACTTTTGTGATCAAGCTTTTTAAAACCAGTATACATAGTAAAAAGTAAGTAATAAAAATCAATCGCTCCTCCCTTGAGAATTTTCTGGATCCGCCCTTGGGAATTGCCCGGCATCTTTTCCTTGAAAGGTCAACTCATCGGACATGCAAGACACATGTGCCGCTAGACTTCATATCCCGTTGAAGCAAATTTCTAGTTACGCTTCAGATAAATAAACTAATTGAGAATCAGCTCGGTTCAGTTTTAAGAGCGTTGTGAAGCAGCTGCTGAATAAATTCTGTTTATTAGAAGAAAAATTGATTTAACTAAGTTGCCTCGCATGAAAATAACGAAAAACGCCAATGAACTTTTCGATAAATTGATTCAGTTAACCGCTTCGTGTGTAAGATACCTGAGGGCGATTCTTGAAAAAATGTCCTGTGCGTAACGCTAAGTTTTTTATTTTATTCAAGTTACTATTAATTAAATAAGGGATTAATTATTATGCTACGTTGGTATAGTAAAGCATGTATCATTCCCCAATAGCATTATTTAAAGGCTTTGATTAGCTGGAAAAAAAAAACTTAGCGTTACGCACGGGGCATATTTTCGAGAAGCGCATAGGAGTGCATCAAATTTAGTGTTCCAATGCCCAGATATTATGAAACAACGGAGATAGCAACATAAACTAACTCAATGGCGTAACTAAGTGACGTTGGCCCGTCTCAGGGTGTAACACTTCCGAAACCAAACTCGAAATTATAACAACAAAGTCCCTTTTCAAAAATCTAAACTTAAGTAGAGACGGATTCATTTCAAATAATGATACAGTGATAATTTTACTGTAAAATTAATTAAGGATTAATTAATTTTATAGTGAAAAGTAATTAAAAAAACCACTTACGGCCCAATATTCACCACATCTTCTTGTAAATTCCTCGAAAGAATAACGCTGAAAAAGAACAAAAGTTGAACATGTGAAAAAGTGTTGAACTATTCCATTGTAAAACCTTTTTTGACACTAGTGCATAATATTTCTCTACGCAATCACTTCAGCTTTTAAAGCTCACTGAATTAAGCAAATATATTGTCTTAATTTAAGTGCAAAGAAATATTCCAACTGAAATTAACCGGCTGCTAGTTTTTTTTTTTTTTTTTGAAGTTTTTTAGAACATTCAGTAATATTTTAAGTAAGCTATAAAAAAATCAAGTGTATCGTAACACATTTATTTTCTCAAAGTTATGATTTCACAAATTTTATTATATTAGGTGAAAAGATAAACTTCAGCAGAAAAAATTTACTTTTGTACAACCCAAGAGACTAACAAAAGCCCAGATTGGATAGATGAGACAACACCACACTTACCGCACCCGTAGAGTGTGACTCTAGTGTGGTGTTGGTACTAGTATCTTATTATAGCTTGATGGTTTTAGCTTTGCAATTTCAGCTAGACATTCACAAGCCCTATGAGCTGAGAGTAAGTACATAATAATTTGTAGAAAACGCAATTTTAATAGATGGTGAATAAAGGATCATTATTTCTTTACAATACATTTAAGAACAGTAATAGAAAATAATAATGGTAAATAAATATTCTAACGATTACGGGGTAAAGAAGGTGTGTAACTTGTTCTAACCAGGGAGGAAAAAATATTACCTTTTGTTCTTCGCTTTGGGCACATTTGATGTCGGGGTAAGACTCCCAAAACTCTGGCGTGTCCTCAGCTTCGATGCCGCAGATGTCATAGAACCATTCCAGAACTTTGGCATGGAGCTGCAAAGGGTAATTCATAAGCTTAAAACGTGAAAGGAAATGCAAAGGTTCACTGTAAAAACGATTCAGAAACGTTTTTGGAAAATAATGGGCAGCTGATGTGCCCAATTTCTTCTAGTAGCATATCTTACAAAAATCAGGAACGTTTTCCTCTAAACTTCAGTAACCTTCCTAAAATATTCCGGAAGCTTCCCGTTTAAAGTCATTTGTATCACTGGAAGTAGAGAGTACGCTTTGGTGGACGTACTATAATGGCTTGGCACCTTCCTCGGTTTCCAGGAGAGCTCCAAAAGTAGTATTGCAAACACGGCCAAAGCGAAGACAGAATTGCAAGTTAGTATCAAGAATTTTGCTCGCCTGCAATTCTTCGCAAAGCTACGTTCTCCATAGATTGGATTGCACCCTTTGGATGCCTTATCAGTCGGGACGGGCCGCAACCGAACGAGAACAGGTATCCTTCATAAATACGCTCAGTTAATCTTTAAACTGGGAGCTAAAGCTATTTTTTACAACAGAGAGTAGTCTGCATTCGGACATTTTGTAGAAATTCAGGAAGCTTTTTGACAATGATACTTGATTTTTCCAAAAAGTGGATAAAAACCATATAAAACCTGAAACGTTGCACAGAAATAGTCAGTAACGTTTCGGAATTTTGTTACAGTGTTAAGGGCTTGGTACTTCTATCATTTTTAGTAGAGCGGTTTAAATACTCTAATACAGGGTGTCCAGGAAAGGACTCCCTGATTTCAAAATTAAATATCTCGAAAACAAAGGCCGGTATTGGGATAAAATAAACGGAATGTTTATTGTGAAACCCATAAAACTAATGTTCAGAAACTTGGACATCAGTAACAAAATAAAATAATAGTTTAAAAAACTAAAAAAACACGCTTTCGTAGCAAAATGAACTAAAAAGTGAAAAATAATCTTTGGATGATAGTAGTTGACCAATCACTTAATTTTAATGCAATACAAAAAAGCGTGGGGTGCTGTCTATTTACGTTTTTGCTTGGACAACAAATGGAAGAAATTCAAGGCAACTGATAAGAAGTCCCCCACGCTTTTTTGTATTGCATTAAAATTAAGTGATTGGTCAACTACTATCATCCAACGATTATTTTTCACTTTTTAGTTCATTTTGCTACGAAAGCGTGTTTTTTCAGTTTTTTAAACTATTATTTTATTTTTCTGTTTTTTAGTCTTATGTTGGTGAATTATCAGGCGACGAAATTATTTATAAAACGAGTGCGAGGTAATATCTTAAAGTTAAAACAAGGACATCCCGATGGGAAGCTACTGTGAGTCATCGATGTATGTTTGCGGAAATGATATTTATATTACTTTGAAAATTTTCAGATGCATTTGAATAAAAGTTTTGCTCAACAATGGTCCGATCAGCAATCAATTTCCAATTAAAGGCTCACCTAAATTTTGGCATGAAATTAGTTAAAAACAATTATATTTCATGTTCTAATTCGCAACTCCAACGAACTATAGGGGGCACTGAAGTCACTGTCTAATGGCGGACTTAAAAACTAAAACAAACGCACATGGCAACGAAGAAAATGCTAAAAGTATTGTGATTTTTGTTCGTACGTATGATTTTTTCGCTTTATTCTTTTTAAATTAATTTTCAAAGTCTTGTGGATATTCTGGCCCACGTAGAAGGAAATGAAAATTCAAGAAGCATTACTAAACGTCAAAGATTAATGCAAACTACGTGTTGTTGTTGCAAATCTCCGGTGTTTAGCAGCGCTAAACCAGGTCTATGAAATTCGTCACTCTCAAAAAATCCAACACCAACATTGGATCCGCCAAAAGATCCAACCTTGAAAGTCCCAGACAATTCAGTATATGTTCGGGGGTGGCTTGATGGTCGGCACACTTCACACAGGTTGAAAAAGTCTTTTTTCCATTGCAATAAGTCAAAGATTTTAGATGTCCACTAATGAGCCTAGTGATAGTCGTCTGATCTCGCCTACCACACTTGAGAGATAATGCACCTCCCGGGCACTTCGCCTGGTACCAATTATGGGTAGGAGGGACAGTCCAGGAGGACTTTGCATCTCTTTTAGCCTTAGAAAATAGCTCCAAGTAAGTCAAAGAATCAGGTGTATATAATGGCTCACCAGTCCCTTTTTTAGCCAAGATATCGGCCATATCGTTACCGTGAACATCAACGTGAGATGGAATCCACTGAAAATGCACCTCTCGAAAAGAAGAAATATGCTCCAGTTTGTTAATAATAGAAACACCAGTACCATCACCCACTTTATGCCAATTAGAGAGGTATTGGATGGAACTTCGGCTATCTGACAGAATCCAAACGGCTGAAGAGCCGGGAGAAGACAAAATTGAACCGAGCCCCTCATCGATAGCAATAAGCTCGATTCTAAACACTGAGCAACAGTCTGGATTTCTTCTGCTTAATTTTGTTGCACATCCTTGGAATAAAATATAAACACCACTACCAGGGCAGTTACGTTCATCCATACTACCATCCGTTACCTTGTATAACGTTATCCAAGTTTGTTAATCCAGAATTTTCGCTTTCACCAATTATTAAGGAAATAATGAAAACTAACATTATTTTGAGAAGCTCGAGAATACTACTAAGGGACGAATTAATTTCTGTAGCTGAAAGCAAACTAAGACACATCGATTGCGTTAATAAATACTCAGAACAAACTAGCCTGTGTTTACGTCAACAGGCACACGTGGAACGCAACGTGGCAATGTTTTAGTTTCATTTGCAGTTTTGTAAATCACCGCAAGGTAGCGTATTCGAGCGCTGGAGTTCCGAATTACCTTGGAACATTGGAACAAATTTTGTCTGATGCAGAAAAATTAAAGGTTTTTGTAAATATTTTTAAATAATTTTTGCGAGCATTTTTAAATGTATTTTTAAAAAATTTTCCTTTTTCACATTGTTGGATTTATGCCAAAATATTGATTAAAATTAGAGGAAACTAACAATTAAAAGAGTTAATTAATTAATTTGATTTATTGCATTGTCATCGGGTCTGAGGTCGCGTGCCAAATTTCAAAAGAATCTGATCGCAGGAAGTGAGTGAAATTTGAGCTGCAAGATTCCGTTACAAGATACATACATACATACATACCGGTGAAGCTAATAAAAGCGTGTTAATAATAAAAAAAATGGCCAACAAGGGACGCTGCTCGCTGTAACTGCAATGAAATTCCCATAAATAGTGCTGCGAAGGAGTTAGGCTCTTCAGCAGTAGTTTTTCCTCTCAGATGTTTTTAATTTACGTTAGAAATTATCGTCCAACCTCTTCGCAGCGCTATTTATGGGGACTTTTATTGCAATTACAGCGTGCATCGCTCCCTGTTGGCAAGTTTTGTTACTAACACAACATGATTTTTATGGGTTTCACAATAAGCATACCATTTATTTTGTTCCAATATCGGCCTTTGTTTCCGAGATGTTTAATTTTGAAATCAGGGAGTGCTTTCCTGGACACCCTGTATTAATTAGAGCCCCTTGAAAAGGACAGGCTGACTTATCCGACATTTTGGTTTCAAGACAAATTTGGATCCAACCTCGTTTCTAGTATTTATAAATACGTTATAATATTCGCTGGATGCTATGTCGTGAAGCAATTGATGATAAGTTGAGTAAAAGGTCACTTAAGGTGAATCTAGAAAGATAACTTCGTTTACAAATTCAACAAAAATGTATCTGGAAATGTTTACTCTAATAAACCTCCTTTTCACATCTTATTTATTTTTTATTTGTATTAACTAACCGTCTTCATCTACAGGATAAAATAATCAACGATCAATCAGGCAACACATTTAAAGCTTGGGCACCCGGTTTTTGCAATGAGACTTTTGTACGACTAATATTTTTTTCGCCCGAAAATTTTGGAACCAAAATGTCGGATAAGTCAGCTCCCCTTATATAGGAGCCTTAGTATTAATGAAAGTATCCCACTTGTGTACAGAGCGATCCGAAAACGGGCGAACCCCCTGTTATTTTTCCTATTAAATTACTTATGGGTAGACGACTCTTATACATAATTTCTTTGAGATCTTACCATGAAACCACACAGTAGCGTAATAATGATTTTTCTTAAATAAGTAGCAATTGAAAGAGCATTGTAAAAAAGGTTTATGGAAACATAAATTATCTGCCCTCATGACCCTGTTACGAAAATATGAGGTCTCGAAGTCTGTCGAAATTTTAAGAAAAGTCGCCAAATTTAGCGAGTTTCGGCGAGTAGAGGAAGACATTATTTCACACGCCTTGTTAATGGATGCAGTTGGTGGAATTGCGTAATCAATTTCTCGCCAAGTCTTTAAATTTGGCATTTTTTTTTTTTTTAATTTCGGGCGATTTTAGGATGTTATATCTTAATAACGAGAGCACGAGGGCAAATAACTTTTGCATCAAAAACGTGTCTTCATATACGTACTCATTTAATGGCTACCTACTTCAACCTTTTTTTCATTATTAGTGTGGTGTTTCCTGGGTAGGTGTCATAAACACCGGTAGAGTGTCATCCATATCGTAACATAACTGAATTCTGCACCACGTTCTGGCAGATGTTTTGCGACAGAATAACTAAGAATCACCGAAACTCTGTACAACATCTACGAGAGAATTGTGCAGAATTCACCTGTGTTTGGAAATGAATGACCTTCCACCGGTATTTATGACACTAAAGGCTTCAAGAAAACTTAGTATACCTTAGGTGTACCCCACCGGTCGCCACTTTAGTCGCTTCTTTGGTTGTAACCATAGACTAATAATAAGAGTAGACCGAGCTATGGCAACCCTTTTGCTGCTCATAAACCAAACCATGTGACTGGTGGATATCCTAGCAACAGCGGGCGTTGATCGTAGCAGACGATCAACGCCCGCGAGAAATAAAATAAATAGAATTGATGGAACACGGAAGAATGATCTTTTATGGAGTCCGATTTGTAAATTCGTTATTCTAAGTTGTAAATATTTTGCTAATATAGTGAGTTTTTCTTTAAGATAGTACTGTGCATTTTCTTTAGTCAATTTCAATAACTCTCTAAGCAAGGAAAGATGCAAGCGACCAAAAAGAATCGGCAAACGGTAAGATTTTTACCTAATTTAAGATACCGATTTACCGAAGTACATTTTTGTGTTAACGCAAAAACGTTTACGCCATTACGTTCACGCCAATGTTGACATAGCAGTTCCAAATGAAATAAAAGTTACTGAAAACTGTGATCAAAAACTAATTACTAATGTCAAAATAATGCAAAACTAAAAGAAAAACAGTTCAATCTCTGCACCTAGAAAAAAAAAATTATAATGAAAATACATTACGTCTTAAAATACATGTCGAGTGCCAAACTATAGATAATGTTGCCATCTAGCAACCATGCCGCCAAAGTTTTCGCCAAGCCTTCCACCAGTCACATGATGTATCAATGAACCAATTTTTTCATCAGCAAGTCTGGGAAAGCTCGGTCTACTCTTATTATTTGTCTATGGTTGTAACTTTACTTATCAATTTGATGGTTGCGTGTAGAGCACTTTCAGGCGTGGAACACTATCTCAAAAGACGACGAACTTTCTTGGTTAAACATTAAAACACATTTATTAAGAACTGGTGATTGCTAAAACGTTAAGAACAAATTAAATAGTAAACGCGAACATAACTAGTCAACAAGCCGCTCTGCACGAGCGCAGGGACACGACACAAGCTAACACGCGCGGAGAGAAACTGCTACTGACACATCAATGGCGGCTATTTTTCTGCCGCATTGCTGAGTGGAAGTGAAAGTTAGTATTTCTGGTGGAAGTGAAAGTTCGTATTTCTTGGTGGAAGTGAAAGTTCGTTATTTAGCAGAAAGTTACAGTTTATATTGTTGGGTTCATCACATACCTAATCATTTACCTATAACTAACATAATATTGAAAATATAACGGGTGTACGGCCACTTTTGGACAACATGCGTATAGTAGAATTTCTATGTCACATAAAAATAGCTTCACATATTAAACATAGAAAAGCGTCGCAGCTAAGAATAATAAATTAATGAAATTAGAGCAACAAGTTGAACTTTATTTATACCTGTGTCTCTGTGACGTAAGTAACATTTGCTAATGAATCTGGAATGCTCTAGAAGTTTTCTAGAATGAGAAAAACAGCGGAGAATGAAAGATTGAGTCGGACTTGAATCTTCGGTTATCAAATTATAAGAACCGTCGAGCCGACCAAACTTGTGATGTCGAGGATCGTGGCAATATAATGAATGCATTGCATTAGGCACACAACATTTTACAAAGAAGTTGTCTATTTGTGTATTTTACAATTAAAATGATAAATTGCAGAATAGTATGTACATTCAATAACAGTTGGGAAAGAAAAAGGAATCATTATTTATTGGCGACAGGTGTATCTGAAACGAAAGCAAAACCTGCATCTACGAGTACTACTTCTAAATCGAGAGTAAGGGAGGAACATTGTTACTCTGAGTAAACTTTAAATGCACATATCTCCGTCTCTATCTTTCGTTTTTATGATGTTGGTGCGCAAATTTTTCAATCTCACAAGCAGCCATTTTAAGCAGTTGTCTTTGCCGCAGTTTTTATTGCGTTAAAAAAAAAAAAAAATAACAAACAAAAAAGAGTCATTCCAATCCTGAGGAACCAGGTTTTCAAAAAAAAAAAAAAAAAAAAAACTAATCCAAAACGGATGAGCTTTTTGTGACAAATTGCCATTTTCAGACAAGTTTGCAGAAAATTTTGACGCACTAGAACCCTGAAATTTTAAGAGCTTAAAGTACAACTGGCTGTTAATACATTCAAATATTTTTTGTGAATTTGAGCTCATTAGATTATTTGTAGCACGCGTGTAAGCTCGTCAAATTGCCCGAGGAGGAAATTTTTTTCTTGGATTTTAGGTTGTCATGCGCTGTAACTCAAGTTTGTCACCTTTCATCTTCTTTTCGTTGGTAGCATAACATATTTTTTCCTATAAAAATAGTTTTTCTTTCCGGTGGTGTTCTTTCAGACAAGCATGAAAAAATAAGCTAGAAATACTTCTTTCAGTCGTTAGCGAGAAAATCTCGCTCTACAATGGGCGAATACCGTGGAAACCGGTTTATGGGCGATTCTCGAAAAAATGATGTCCAGTGCGTAATGTTTTTATTTTATTCAAGGAACTATTAATTAAAATAGAAAGTACCCGTCAAGGT
The DNA here is from genome assembly GCF_026930045.1 of Uloborus diversus. Lineage (NCBI taxonomy): Eukaryota > Metazoa > Arthropoda > Arachnida > Araneae > Uloboridae > Uloborus > Uloborus diversus. The sequence goes on from NC_072738.1 coordinate 141,177,618, forward strand.
ATGACAGGTGAAAATTGCTTCTACTCTTCTACATTTGAGCGAAGCCGTGAAGCAATTGCCTGTTTAGCGATATTTTAATATTTAAAATTTTAACCCAAACTTCAGAGGATGAACCCTAAACTCCAGTAGGTAGCGTTCTTTCGTTTCTACATTCTCCTGAAATGACACAGTCTTACAAGTAAAATTGTTAAGTTGCCGGATCGAGTTCAGCCGTGTCACAATACAAAGTCGTTCCCTGCATGTTAAGCATTACCAAAACATATTATCAAATTATCATGCCGTGGCGCGAGTTTCATTGTTGAAACGCGTATTACTTAATCATCGGCTATTATTCATATAAGGATTGTAGAACGAGATTTTCTCGTGAACGACAAATAGTATTTCAAGCTCATTTTTTCATGATTACCTGAAAGATCACCATCTAATTACTATTTTTATAGGAAAAAAAATATGTTCTTTCTAATGGTACCAATGAAAAGAAGATGCAAGATGACAAACTTCAGCTACAGAGCCTTAAAAATAGGCTATATTGACAATGTATATTGACGATAAAATTACAAAGTACGAGCTCTTGAATCATTTTTGTTCAGAATTTATGACATTCTCAAATACAGGAAAAAGTTTCTCCACTGCGTTTTGTCAAAATTTTGCATGTGTGCTTCACAAAAGTGAATGAACTCAAACTCATCAAATTACTAAAACTTATTAGCAACCAAAAATACTTTAAACTCCTAAAACTTTAGACATCCAGTGAGATAAAATTTCCGCAACCTGAGCTTAAAAACTCGTTGGCGATTCGTTATTACCAACAGAATTTCAAGCTAATTTTTTTTTATCCTCAATCAAAAGAACACCATCGAAGAAAAAAACTTATTTAAAAAGGAAAAAATCTGATCTTCCTAGTGGTAGTAACGAAAAGAAGATGCGAGGTAGCTACAGCGCTTTAAAAATAAGCTATTTTTCACTTGAACGGTTTTGATAACCACTTTAGGTGGCAATATCTTTTAGAAAATAGGTATTTAAGCTCTGGCGCTCTAACGCATTAAAAACTAGTATGTTGTGGCCATCACGAAACTTTCTTCTATATTTTTCTTTCTTTTTTTTTTTCTGATCCCTCCCCATGCTTGACGAGGAAGCAATATTCCCAACAAAAACAAAATTACACATGCAAAAACTTGACGACCATCCCAATGTCTGAATTATTGCAAAAGCAAAGCAAAGAGCGAAAATTGAAAGTTATTTTAAAAGCCTTGCTTGAATTAATTACAAATATTTTATTTGTTAACAAACATAAGATGGCAACAGTTAAAAATTTTAAATCATTGAGATAATATTTCCGATCATTTCCATACAATTAAAATCACGAGAAATACGCAGACGACAATCTATTACGATTTATCTTTCTTATTGTTGCATTAATAAAGCTATTTTTATTCGCAAAAAAAAAAAAAAATCAACACCTCTTGGAGCGATTGGCGTCAAAATTGAACCAAAGCCTGTTTACGTATGGATTCACATATATTCCAAATTTCAACCAGAACGTAGCATTACTTCTTGAGATAGGGTACTCACAATGGAAAAAAAGAACGGGCGATTGCGCTACCCCCTTTTTAGCTGTTGACACCAAAATAAAATCAGCTCTTATACCCACTAAGGGCTACTTGCCGATAAATTTTTCTTTCATTCCGTTCATTATTTCTTGAGATACAGCAGTCACAATTGACGACAAAAAAACGTTCTATAGCTCAACCCCCGTTTGAGTTATTGACACCAAAATTGAATCAGCACCTGTTCCTAGTATTGACAACATATGGACCAAATTTTGTTTGATTCCGCCAGTTACTTCCTGAGGAATAGCAAGCACGCGTAACTCAAAAAACGTCCGATTGCTCCACCCCCCTTTGAAAAAATTCGCGCCAAAAACCAATGGGCACAAGTTCACATACGGGCACATATGTGTACCAAATTTCGTTAGATTTCATGCGGTAGTTTTTGCTGTAGAGCGGCCACAAAAAACTGGTCACACACAGACTTGACACACATACATACACAGACACACACATACATACATACACACACACACACACACACACACACACACACAGACAGACATTTTCCAAAAATAGTCGAAATGAACTCAGCACACCTCAAAACGTTCGAATCCGTCAAAATTCGAAAATTTGCACGAATCCAATACTTTCTTCTATATATTAGATATAGAAGAAAGTAATAAGTATTTTTGCAATACAATCATGAAGTATGATCCTGTAAATTATTTTTGTTAAGATTTTATGACAACCTAAAATCCAGAAAAAAAAAAAATTCCCCGAGTTAACACGCGTGCTTTAAAAAAATCTAACGAGCTTTAAGCTCCAAAATTTTCAGGATTCTAGTGTGTTAACATTTTCTGCAAACTTAGTCTAAAAATGGCAATTTGTCACAAAAAGCTCTTCCGCCATTTTGGATCACTTTTTTGGGAGACCCTAGATCCTCAGGATTTGGATCTTTGAAGCTGAAATTTTGCATAGGTTATTTTTAAGTGTATCTCTACGCCATTATAATTTTTTTCCCCAATCCGGAGATGGTCGAGCTGGCTAGGACGATTTGAAAAATTAATTCAATTGACGTAGAATGACTTAAAAGGTGTTCTGTGATCAGACGACAAAACAATTATTAAGTTTTCAATTTCTTTCCAAACGTATTATATTTCGGTAGTGATATGGGTTTCCTCTTTTTTTTTTTTTTTTGTATATTAAGTTACAAATTACCGTTAAGTAGTTTTTTTAAACCTAACCCAAAAAACTCACTTGAATTTTCTTTTCGTTTTGCCTCTGCAGGGAACTGGGTGACACTGTATTGACTAATTACTGACAAATGATAGGGCAATAAATATGTTGTTAGCTATTTAGAAGTGACAAAGTTAATTACCATTTCTACTTTCCTATTAGCTCAATATGGCGATGCTATTGTTAGAGGTTATTAAAATTGTGATTCCTCATGTAAATGTCACACACTGAAAAAAAAATTCCGAAACGTTCCTGAGTGTTTCCGTGTTACGTTTCGGGATTTCAATGGTTTTTATCCACTTCCTGTAAATATCAAGTATCATTGTCAAAAAGTTTCCTGAATCGCTACAAGTCGCACGAATGCAGACATCTCTCTGTTGTAAAAAAATATGTTTAGCTCCCAGTTTAAAGATTAACTGAGAGTATTTATAAGGTGTATCGGCTTCAGTTCGACAATGGCTCGTCCAGACTGATTAAGCTCCCCAAAAGAGCGAATACGTTTGTAGACTACGTAGCTTAGCAAGAATTGCAATCAAGCGGGATGCTCAATACTTGCAATCCTGGCTTAACTTTAGCCATGTTTGCAATACTGCTTTTGCAAATGTCTTGATTAAGTCAGGAGGTGCCAAGCTGTTATATTATCCCTACTTAAGATTACTCTGAAGTTCCGGAGACACGACTGGCTTTAAATGGAAAGAATTCTGGGTTTTTCAGGAAGGTTACTGAATTTTAACGGAAAACGTTCCTGGTTTTTGCGAGATATGTTACTGGAAGAAATTGGGCACATCAGCTGCCTATCATTTTCCAGGAGCGTTTCTGAATCGTTTTTACAGTGCAGCAAGAAAGATCAAACGTCAGACAAGTGTCGCTTCTTTCCCAAACAAAATTATAAACAAATTTAATATTTTTCAGAAATGTTTATTTTTCTCTTACTGTTTTTTTTTTCTCTTATTGTTATGTTTTCTGCTATTTTTATGTTGTAACACTGTGCGCCCTTATCCTGTACCAGATACGGGACTAAGGGTAACGATCGACTAATTTAATTACAGTGCAATTTAAATCAAGTAGTTGCTAATGATGTTCATGTTTAAATATTTTTAACTAAAAAGAGATTATTATAGTTTATGTGCATGTCGAAAATATGCTGATTAAAACAATATTTTCGGCGCTGCATTCTAGTTTTTTTTTTCTTTGTAGCAGAGTACCCCACCTTTTTCTGCATCTAAAAAATACAAGAACTTTTTTCCTCTTTTATTTAGTCTGAGCCCTAAGGAAGAAATAATAAAAAGCAGGGCTGCGGAGTCAGAAGTCGAAGAAGTAAAATTTCAAGATTCTGTGTCGGAGCTGGAGTCGGACAAGACATTTTCCCTCCAATTTCGCAGCTGTGGTAAAAAGCACCAAGGAAAAACGATAAATGAAAAGAGCTTAAGTTCGTTATTTTGTAATAGTAATAAATATAATATGTGTATATTTACACCAGGGCCCGCATTGTCAGCTACATCCTTGAATGCCCATACATCACCTGAAAGTAAAAGAAAGATGAGTGATATTCATTATTAAAAAAGAGAAAAATCTGTACCACGAAGTCCTACAATACGTTTATAGTAGGGGAATGTGGAGCAAAGTGAACTAGTTAAGATACCGTATTTTATTTAAAAATAGAAAAGCTGGGTGTTTGTTTTGAAAATTACAGTTCATAAAGAGATAATAATGTTTTTGTAATAAAACTTGAATTGAAATATTATTTTAATTTTTTCAATAATCTTGTATCTTTGAATTAAAGTGGAAATTTTTTTAAAATATTTTTTGATGAAATACTTTGTATTTCATGATTAAGCAGAATTTTTCTTTTTCCTTTTTTTTTTTTGAAAATTAGTAGGTAAATAAAAGAAACAAGTTTTAAAGAAATAAATTGATTAAGAAGTGAGTAAAGAAACAAGTGAATAAATTACGAAAGGAAAAAGAAAGTAAAATAATGAATGAATAAATAGTTGAATGAATACTTAACAATTATTTTCAAAAATATAAAAAATCATTGCTTAAATAAATACATGTAAAGTAAATGAGTAAAGAAATGAAATAAACTACTTTAGTTCCTCCATCACTTTGCCGCGTATGTACTTGAAAAATTATTCCAAGCATTTAAAATTGAAAAATGCCTACTATTTATTAATAAATACTGAAATCCCCAATAGTAGGGGTCAATTTATTTTAAAATTCTATCAATAACTTTAACATTTTAAAATAATGAAATATATATCTGATCCACAAAAAATTACAATAGAAGCATCTAATTTTGAAAATGACTCCAATTATCATACACCTCGAACTTTAAAAATATTTAACCACACTGTAATAAAATTCTGAAACGTTCCTGAATATTTCTGTGTAACGTTTCGGGATTTCAATAGTTTTATCTACTTCCGGGAAAATCAAATATCGTTGTCATCAAGTTTCCTGAATTGCTACAAGTTGCACGAATGCAGACTTCTCACTGTTGTAAAAATATTTTTTCTCCCAGTTTAAAGATTAATTGAGTGTATTTTTAAAGTGTATCGGCTTCGGTTCGAATACAATCCGTCCGTGCTGATTAAGCTCCCTGGGGACGCAGAAGTATGAACTACGATGCTCTGCAGGAATTCCAAGCGAATAATATTCTCGATACTCTCGGAACTTTCTTAATAAATCAGGAAGGTTGCCAGGCTGTTTTATATACCTGCCTAAATTTACAATAAAGTTCCAGGATCACGACTAGCTTCAAATGGAAAGATTTCTGATTTTTCCAGGAAGCTTCCGGGATAATTTCAGAATGGTTACTGAATTTTATCAGAAAACGTTCTTGGTTTTTGTAAGGAATCTTACTGGCAGAAATTACGCTCATAAGCTGCCAATTATATTCCAGGTACGTTTCTGATTCATTTTTACAGTGCATTTACCGACTGGAATTCACTATCTGTTCAATAATGTAGTTCAATTATTGACTGATCGTGGAACTGAAAATAGAGAACAATGTATTACAATTTCACTTTCCCCACTGTTTCACTTAGTCTTCCTTTCCCAACTTGAATGGCGACGGATGGTAGAGGAAGTAAGCCTAAAGCGGGTACCTAAACTTTGATAGTCAGAAAAAGGTTCTGTTTACACTTAGGCCCTTTTCTGGCATTCATAATTTTCTTTAGTTATCACTGTTTATATTTAAGCTGGCTGTGTCGCCCGGCTTTGCACGGTCCATCTCGAAAGTAAAAGTTCTGTCACGTGACGCGAGTTCAACACTCAGGCTTGAACCAAAAAAAAAAAAAAAGTCATTGAAATTGTGCGGCAAATTGCGGAAAACCCCCAAAAAGTAAACATTTTAAATCCCCTGATTACAGGAAAAGCCGCAGAACAAAAACAAGAATTTTACCTGTTCGTATTCGAGAAAAAAAAATGGCAACAGATCTTTCATCTCAATGATTTGCTTCACCGCTATACATTTTAATAAAAGCGTTGTTGCGGAAAGTTGAGATGAAGCACTGAATAATAATTTGAATGGAGAAAAGCCTTCGAAAAATAGGAATTTGATTTTGAAATCTAAGAGTCATAACTAAGAGTTTTTAATGGATATCTCCGCTAATTATTATCGGAGGATTATGTTAAATAGCCAAACATGAAGACGGGAAGATTACGCATCCATCGATACCTGGTTCGATGGTCAGTTCACTGTCGTTCGGGAGAAGAAGCTTGGACATACATAGATACCCTCAGTTTTTAATTATATAAGAGATGAAAACAAAAAACTTAACTCTTCAAAATTCCGCCTCGCCGCCGGGGGTAGGCCTAAAGCGGGTAGTTAAATTAATTAAATGGTCAAATTATGCCAAGTCGGACGGAAATGCAGCTCAGAGCTCTGATAGACAATGCTATCCGAATCAGTGAACCCATTTTCAATTGTACGAAGTTCAGTTTATCCGCAGTTGCTTCAGATTCAGTTACGATCCACCCAAAGCGGGTGAGTCTTTGTATTTGTGTGGGTTGTAATCGGAATCTCATGACACCAGAGTTGTTTTCTTTTGTATTTACTGACCACTTACAAAATAAGCTGAACTAATAGGTCTTCAAATAATTTGAACAAATAAAGGCCTAGCCGTTTTTCCCAAGGACATGAATTTATTTCATTGTATAACTTTAAATCTAAGTCGCGAAATGCAAAGACACTTTTTAAATAACATTCATAAATGTCACAAAAATAATGCTTAATATTAAAAAAGGCATATTAGGAACCATTTTAGAGTTATCAGAATTTAAAACACTTGGTTTTTTTTAAAATGAAAACAGCAAAAAAAAAAAAAATGTTAGCGTCTTACCTTAAAAATGGGTACGCTCGAAAACTGGTTAGTGCCCGTAATTAGTCAATTTCAGAAGATTCTTAAAAGTCCCTCTGATTCTTACCAGCGATGAAGAAGCCGCAAATGCAAAACCCTACCCACTTTGCGCTGTTACTTCCCCCTACTTTAAAAAAAAAAAAAAAAAAAAAAAAAACAGTTAAATTTACTTCCTATTTTTAACCATTCTCTCTACCCTGATAAATTTTATTATGATCATTGCATTCTATGCTAGGATAATTTGATGTTTTTATTTCTTTAAGTCCTTATGTGCAGCTGAACTTACATGCCAAACGGTTTGCTTGTAAATGCATAAGACATAAAGTTTTTTGAACTTTCTAAGTTGATTAGAACGTACGTGATTAACGTTTAATGTAAATGAGAAAAAAACTCGGATTTTTCGTGGTTTTTTTTTTTTTTTTTTTGGAGTCTTTCTTTTTTTTTCCTTTTTTTTAAAGATTTTTTTGTTATTGAAGGAGAAGGGGGGTTTTCTTTCGACTTCGGGTTTCCTGATCAAAATGTCTACTTTCTTAATTTTACTTCCCTCCTTTTCTAATGCATATTTGGTTTACTTTCAATAAGTGGCTCCAATTTCATTCAATGTTTTAAAGTAGAACATCTTATGCACGTTACTTTTTAAAAAAAATAAAATTAACGATTTTTTTTGTTTAATGACTTAATTATAACATGTCTTTGAAATAATTTAGCATGTTTACATTGAAAAGTATTAGTTAAACTGAAAAAAAAGTACATTTATTTATTTTGGTAATAATCTCAAAAAAATAATGGATTTTTAAAAACTATAATTTTGGCCAGCAGTATAGAATGCTTGACATTTTGGATTTAAAAAATAACAAACATGCAAATGTAATTTTAAAATTCCAGAGGGTCATTTTCCATTTCCGACGAAGCTAAAGTTTTACTCAAATTATATACCCTGAAATACACTTGACTAACTTTTTGAGGCACATTTCTGATCTCCAATAAAAGAGGTGCACTTGCTGATGCGTTAAAAATATCTCTGCTGAGCAAAGAATAAGATAATTAGAAACCTTTGACACAAACTTACGTTCGGTACAAAGGATGGCATAGAAGCACAAGTACAGTTCTTCTTCTTTTATTTCTCTATTATCCTCTTGAGCTTGTGAGAAAGAAGTGGAATAATAGAGCATTAGCACCAAGAACACTTCAGCAAAGACAATTAACCCCTTCATAGTAAAAGCTCTAAATTAAGGAGTACTCATTCGACTCCTGGATGAAGCAGAAATGAACGAAACAGGAAACTTTTAAATAAATCCATTGTAATTCCGTGTTTTGAAGAGCATGAAATATTGGACAAAATAAGTTTTCCGTGCATGTCCGTGAATAAGGTCGACAATATATGTCATTCATTCGTTTCGTACCATTTGTAAATTCAGCAAAGAGTAAAAAGTTGTTAACAATATTGAAATAATATCTATTGAAATCGTTATTTGTTATATTTGTTACATCTTTTTAATTTTTTTTTTCGAGTTCACACGGATTCTTTGTTGTTGTGGCTTATCCTCCAGCTGTTTGACGAAGCCAGACAAGATCCAAAAGACCTTTGACCTTGAGAAAGTCGAGGACGAGAAGAGAAGAAGAATACTTGTTCTCTTTGGAAAGTCCGAAAGAGTCCAGGATGAGCACAACATTAACTTGCTACGCTTGACACTTTGAGCAAACCGCAGAAATATTTCTGCCCTCAAAAAACGAGAAGATTTTAATGTGATCGGATTTACTAGTTTTGAGGAGCAACATGCGTTTTGACAATTTTTGGTTAATTTCTGTACGTGAGTTTGAACGATTGTTTGTGAAAGCTCCAGCTCAAACAGTGCTACTTAAAATGGAACGAAACTTGGTATAGGTAAGGCCCCTATAGTGGAGGAGTCGACGCATCCGCCATTTTGGAGCAAACTTGATCCAGTGCTTCGTAGCGATAGCATTGCTGCTGATGTTTACATTTCTTTAGCATGTGTTAAATTGAGTCAAATAGGTGGTTGTTCGGCTGTTAATTGTGCAAACAGCTCCAAAAGAGGATAATATAATCCAAAAGAAATGGATAATTAATAGCCGCGAAGTGACTCGCAGCCTGGAAACGACGCCAACTGTTTACAAAATTTCGCCAATGTTCACCTTCGCTCTCTGACTCTCTTGTTCCCTGTTAGGCGAATGATTGCCAATAAAAGTAGCTTTCCCTGTTATACGCTTGCTCCAAAATAACAGATGCGTCGGCCTCTCCAGTTATAGGGTTCGAGGTATAGGTGCACCAGGTACCCTGATGAGAACTAGTCGGATTAGTTCTTCAAGAGGTGGAGCAATACACTGCAAACCTTTTTGAACAAGAGGGCACTTGTCTCCCCTTTTAGCCGCGTTTACATGGACATTTTCTGCCCCGAAAAAAACCTACTTTTAACCACATTCTAGTTATTTGCTCGGGAAATGTGGAGTTTTCTTCCTCCTGCTATCCACTGGAGTCAAAGCGGGGCTTTTACCCAGAATGCACTTCGCAAAACGAGTTTGTACACTATCTAAGAATAGCCGCTTCTCGGATACACGATACAAGCTTTGTTTCCATGTGAACAGCTTATTTTCCATCTTTTTTTTTCGGAGTTGGAGCGGGGAAATGCGAGGTACAAAATACTCATGTAAACGCTGCTCTTGAAACACACACCATTTTGGAAAAGTTTTCAAACAATTATTTTAACACGCACACTTTTTAAGGGCTTTTGGGGACTCATTCGAGACCATTTTTTGAACACTGACGCGTTTCCCTTCTTTTGGAGCTGATTGTATCACATTTTTCACTGAACTTGTGAAACGCTCCTTTGATTATAGTATACAGATAGTTTTAGCAGTTCGTTTTACAGCAATCTCGAGGGGCCAGTCTTTTTTCTTGTCCATCGCAGAAACCTTCAGTGAAAGCTTAGAAAAGTACACAGTATTAGCTAGGCACCTTCCTGATTTCCCATGAAGGACCCTTCAGCAAATATGGTCGAAGCTAAAACGGAATTACAAGAGCAACTCCTTGAAAACTATCAGGAGACTCAGAGGCGTATATATGTTTTTATTTTGGAGGGGGCCCATATAACCAAGATTAGCTCCTCCCCCCTTAATTTGTTTTTTGTATTTTTTGGGGTGGGGAGGGGGAACAATAGTGCCTTGATCTTCTCAATTTTTTTTAGGTGGGGCAAGAACTTTATGTAAGACTAGCATTCCCGTACCCGGCATTGCTCGGGTAATGGAATTAGCAGGTTTAACAGTGCTTGGTGCACCTAGTTTCGAAAATGCCCTATAATAATTACTTATTACCAATAATTTTTTCTAACTTTGGGAGGATCCCGGGGCGCCTGGACTCCCTACATATATGCCCTTGTCCTTAACTGATCTTTAACTGTTATTAACAATCCTTTTAAAGTATTGATTATCTTAGCAAACACAGGTCATCCACATTTTATTGTTATACCTATGTTTAAGCAAGAACTTCTTAGTATACAACATTTTTTTTTTCTGGTGCTAAAATTATTCAGCTGCTTGATGAACTGACTTTGGAGCTAAATAAAATTGGCCGTGTGAAAAAAAAGTCTTCTCTTAAATCGATCCCTGCTACTTTTAATGTCTGCCCTTGTGACTTATAAACGGTTATTGCAAAGCAAACTTTCACAGGAAACTGCACTCTTCCAAATTTAAGAGGATAGTCCGCCTGTGATGATGTTCTTAAAAACATCGTTTCTAGGTTTGAAAAAATGAAAACAAAAGACAGAAAACATTATTATTCAGTAAGTTACCGCCCATTAGCCAGGGCTTTATTTGACTTGAGAAAAACCTCGAAGAATCACGTGAGAAACAAAAACAATATCAAAATTACAGTTCGTTATCGGCCAAAAGTTGAGATGTAGTACTAAATAATGATTTGAATGGAGGAAAGCCTTCGAAAATAAGGGATTTGAATTTCAATGACAGGTTTTTAATTTCGCAGAAATTAAGGGGTTTTAATTAATTTCTCCCAAACTAATTCAAAACTCCAACGAACTATAGGGGGCACTGAAGTCACTGTCTAATGGCGGACTTAAAAACTAAAACAAACGCACATGGTAACGAAGAAAGTGCTAAAAGTGTTGTGATTTTTGTTCGTACGTATGATTTTTTCGCTTTATTCTTTTTAAATTAATTTTCAAAGTCTTGTGGATATTCTGGCCCACGTAGAAAGAAATGAGAATTCAAGAAGCATTACTAAACGTCAAAGATTAATGCAAACTACGTAGTTCGTGGTTCTAAGCAGCTATTTCCACGATGTTGAATTCGATATTTATCAATTCTTGATAAAACTAAATAATAATTGTGGCCTAACAAGAATAACAATTAATGCTAGAAAATTCAATATGACATTACAAATTATTATCGAAAGAAGATTATACTTTTTTGCTTTGCTTGGCTAGCGCTTATTGTTTTGCATTTGTATTTGAGTTATTTCTCTCGAATTCCCGAATCGGTTAATTTAAAAATTTTCTGTTTCGATTTTTCTAATTTCTGAGTTACGATTTAATTGTGTCATGTTATGCAAATCATCAACAAAATTCTCACGGATATATGGTGGTAGTTTTCTTTTCAGTTGATTGACCATTATTTCTTTTCACTTATCGAATTCTGTTATCTTACTACCATTTTATTCTACTCATGATAAAAATTAAAAATGGTTTAACTAGAAACGCGAAACCTCGCCAAGGCTACTTTGCTCGCACAATACCAAAACTATAACCCTAAACAAATTTGGCGAAACCTTTCAGCTGAGAATAAAAGGAATACAGTAAATTCTTTCTCGGTTAAACATTTTTCATTTTGTTCTACGATAATATATTCAAGAAAATATTTTGCATACTGTCCATTCCAACTAAATGCTGCTGTAAAATATGGTAAGTTTAATTAATTTAAGATTAAAAAAAACCCCATATTCTTACAAATTCATACAAAACAAAAATTTTTTTTTACCTTGTATAACGTTATCCAAGTTTGTTAATCCAGAATTTTCGCTTTCACCAATTATTAAGGAAATAATGAAAACTAACATTATTTTGAGAAGCTCGAGAATACTACTAAGGGACGAATTAATTTCTGTAGCTGAAAGCAAACTAAGACACATCGATTGCGTTAATAAATACTCAGAACAAACTGCCTGTGTTTACGTCAACAGACACACGTGGAACGCAACGTGGCAATGTTTTAGTTTCATTTGCAGTTTTGTAAATCACAGCAAGGTAGCGTATTCGAGCGCTGGAGTTCCGAATTGAGATTTCGAAAAATCCTTTCTTAGTGGGTTTTTTTTTGTAATCATGCGGACATGCCTGCCAAATTTCAAGTCTGAAGCTTCAGCGGTTTCGGCTGTGCGTTGATATATATATATATATATATATATATATATATATATATATATATGTTATCTCAGGACATTGATTTTTATATATTAAGATTTGTCATCGAGTGGCGTAACCAGATAATAGTTTTAGGAGGACACTCTCAAGAAATAATCGCTTCTGTTGGTGGGAGGGGGTCCGGGGGTTTTCCCCCGAATATTTTTTGAAATTCTAGTCCTAAGAACACAGTTTTAGACAGTCTCTGGTGATGCTAAGGAGAGGAAAAATTCGGGGGCTTCTGCGGAAGTTTTTAGAAATTGAAATCTTAAAAACGTCATTATAGGCTGGATTTGTTGACGTTAGTGTAATGAAAAGAATGGGACTTTTTGAAGTTGCTCCCTATTGATTTTTTTTTAAAACAATAGAGCGAAATCCCACACCCCTCCGCCCAATTTTTCGAAATTGAAGGTCTAAAAACGCAGTTTCAGACTAATTTCGATGATGTTACGGGCAATGCGGTTATGGGACAGTCCTCAAAAACTATTTTGAAAGTAAAGTCCTAAAAAACGAAGTTTTAAACAGATGTTAAGTAATACTAGGTGGAGGGATTTAAACATTCTCCACCTTGAATTTTCCAAAATTGTAGTTTTTTTCCTTGTTAGATTTCATACGGGAGTAGTCGGACCCTCGTCCGAAATTTTTTCGTAATTGAAGTCTTAAAAGCGCGTCTGTGGACCATATTTGGTAACGTTACGGGTTCGACCATTTTTCAAAATTGAAGCTCCATAAAGGCAATCTTAAACAATTTTCGATGTTTTCAGAAGGCAAGGCGTATGGTAGTTGTCCCCTGGAAATTTTTCGACATTGTAGCCCTCAAAACGAGGCTGGAGAAGCTCTTTAATGGTTTTAGTGGGTGGAGGGGACTTTGAAGTGTAGACTTTTGAAGACTTTCTTGTCTTAGACCGACTAGGAAAAAAAATGGGAGGGGGGGGGGGGTGAAAACAATAGGAAGTGTTGGACGTGATCAATAGTCATCAGTAACTTTTGAAAAATTTTATTTTGAGGTTCTTTTCAAAAGCAATTCAGACTTTTTCCCAACATTAGGCAATCTTCGGAAGTAAGAAGGAGTTCGAGAATCCTTCTCTGAAAGGTACAACGCAGTGGTAAGGAGCGGTTTTAGGGATCTTCCTCTGAAACTTTTCAAAATTGAAATCTTAAAGGCACAATTGCAGACCATTTTTCATAGTATCCTCAGTGAAAGGATGTTGGTTCGGGGATCCTCCTCCAGAAATGTTTTGAAATTGATGCTGGAAAAACGCCTAAATAAATGCGTTTTTAAGACATCAATTTACATTATTACTCCAACTGAACAACTAAAACTTATTTTAAATTTCTTTTAGAGAACGAGAGTTAAGGAGAGAATCATTCTGAAAAGAAAAAAAAGGGGGGTGGTTAAAGAGAGAGGAACTTAAATTGCTAAGCAATTAGCTGCATTTGTTAATTTATTTTTAATTTAAAGATTTCTTTTTGAAAGAATTGAGGTTTTTTCCCCCAACATTATTTGCTTTTCTTTTTGTTGAAATAACTTCGCTTTCTAAAGACCCATTCTTTTCTGGAGGACGGGGTACGGATCTTCTAACCCCATCTGAATACCACATCCTGGTGCCATCTAAAGCAGGGTTCCCAAGCTTTAGCGATTCACGGCACTATTTGAAGAATTAGAATTTTCTCACGACATCCTAGTCTAGTTTTATATGCATACGTATTATTGTTACTACGGACGCTTGAAGGCACCCCTCGCCTCCTACCTGCGGCACCCAGTTCGGAAATCTCTGCTCTAACGCATTATAATTATTATTATCGCTATCATATTTATTTATTCATTTTTTAAAGCTAAAAGTTTGGAAATTATTTGTGAGCAACTAAAACCAAATAAAAAGAAGTTTATATAACTTTGAAGTATACCATAAATACAGACAACCCAACATCTTAAGAGTAATTAAAGCCAATAGAATCAGATGGCTGGGGCACGTATTTAAACGTGCAGATCTGGATCCGGTTAAAAAGCATACTTTTTCGAAGATTGAAGGCACAAGGAGAAGGGGAAGACCAGCAACAAGGTGGCTGGATAGTGTTGAGAAGGACCTAAAAATTTTGGGAGTGAACAGGTGGAGAAACCTGGCAACGTGTCGTACCGCCTGGAGGAAGCAGACGGAGAAAGCCTTGGCCTGCACCAGGCTGTTGTGCTGATGAAGAAGAAAAATAAAAATAACAACCCTTACTTAAGCTTTTTTCCACATTTTGGAGGGGGCCCGGGCCCCCTCAGCCCCTTCCTTATACATTCCCTTGAGGAGACTGCAGTTTGCCCTTGCATGGGGCGCAGTGTCAGTCGCGCTGGTGGGGAGCGTAAATAAATTGCAGGAGAAACACTTCATAAAGAAATCTAATATTTTTAACACTGGTAGATAAAAACACCACAGTATAAAATCGGCATTCACGGAATTGGTTGCGAATCAGGAATATTTTTCACAAAAAAACTTGTTTTTCACAGAAATATGGTGTAAACCTTTAAAATCCCGAAACGTTACACAGAAGAAATCAAAGAAAAAGTGATCAAAAACTATTTCAATGTATAAATTCCCTACAGCAGTAGATTTTTTAAAAAATTTATAGGAATAAACATTAAATTTTCACGGTTTTGTGTGAACTTCCATTCATAAAACCTTGAAGTTCAATTCATATAAAGTCATGTCAGCAATTTCCGTCAGTAAAGTATTTTACTGGGGGTTCAATTTTACAAGGGCATTTGTTCTTTGTGCACGCTTCATCTATCAGTTTTATATGGATAAGTTGAATTGCAAACAAATCATAAATTAAGGCTCATCTAAAAGGAAACAGTTCTGAACGCTACATTATTGGCAAACCAAACACATTTTCACTCCAAAAAAATACACTCCAATTAAACAACAAAGGTTGCCTGATACGATCCTTGTAGGCGGAAAAATCTTGAATTGATGAGGTTATGTTAAATTGCATGTTTGAAACATCTTTGTTTGCGCTTCGATCATGAATGGGTATTTGAAGTCGAAATGACAAAAATATTCCTGTTATTACGTTATATACTATGTCGTTCACTATTGTTATTAGTGCAAATATTCTTATGGACTTTGTCTTGATGTTTTTTACTTTTAAATCTGCACGAATACTGGAATATCATTGGGCGAATTCCCGAGCCTTGATAGGCTTTGCATTTTACGAATCTGGGTACAGAGTCCTTTTTGAGAGAGTCACAAGGAATCTGATTCATGTTTTCTTTTCATTGTGTCGAAATGTGATTTACGTGTCCTATTTTCCAAAAAAATATGAAGCAAAAACCCTTTTTTTCGAGGTGGACTTTTTGTGAGTGTTCTTGCAAATTTTCGTTTGGTGGAGTAACCGAAGAAACACAATGTTTTTGAAATTTAGGCTGTTAATATATTAGTTCCCTTATTAACTGTTTTCTGCAAGGTTATGTCAATATTTTTTCTTATCATCAATAAAATAGGAATAGTAGATGTTAAATGTATATTCCTACAATTTGCTTTTATTATTTTGGTCGCAAAGTTTCCATCTCTTTGCAAGTAACACACCTTTGTTCCTTTGAAAACACTATATGCAGTTTGAATTTAAATTTGTGCTTTATTAGACTGGATAGTTTTAATTGTATAAGTATCCCAATAACGTCAACCAAAAGTTCGGGGCTTAACATCTCGCACATCTGTGACTCAATTGGCTAAAATGTTCGTACATTCATAAAATGGAGGATAAAAAATAAGAAATAGATCATTCCATAAGATAAATAAATACCTTTGTGCTTAACAGTAAAGTAAGAAAAAACGTCAAAAAAGTACAAATTGCGGCGTTACAGGGAACACCTTTTTCAATGCAAAAAGTAATGAGCTTATGGATGAAAAGACATCCGACAAAAGCCAAAAACAATATTCCATGTAAAAATAATTGCATTTGGAAACAGTTTCAAATTAATGGCGAATGGGTCTAAGTAGGAGTCTAGGTTTCTAAATAGACCAGCTCCGAAAAAAGGTCAAAAATGACAAGCAAACTATAAACATTTAAAAATATCTTCATTGTCAATATAAGAACTTTTTAGCTATATTTGATAAAGTCCACAACATTATCACACATTATATAAGCACTAGCCCCCCCCCCCCCATAGTTATAGATGATAAAGTAACCCACGTGTTTCAACAATGAAACTCGCGCCACGGCATGATAATTTGAAAGTATGTTTTGGTAATGTTTAACATGAAGGGAAAGACTTTATTGTGACAAGGCTGAACTCGATTCGGTGACTTAACTGTTTTACTGGTAAGACAGTCATTTTAGGGGAACGAAGAAACGTAACAATGGTCAAGAATGAACGCTACCTATTGGAGTTAAGGATTAATCCACTGGAGTTAGGGTTGAAACTTAAACTACCAAAATATCATCAAACAGGCCAGTTGCTGAGTTCAAATGTAGAAGTAAATTTTCACCCGTCATACCATGACGGGTGACTTTCTAGTTTAATATTAACTTCAATCGAAAGAAGAAATACAATTGTCATGATAAGTCACTGATTATGGTCACTTCTGAGCGGTTTGGGGTCAAAATGTCGCCACCGAAATGTCGCGGGACAAAATGTCGCGGCCAAAATGTCGCCGTTCCAAAATGTCGCCGGGCCAAAATGTCGCCGGTCTAAAATGACGCCTGTCCAAAATGTCGCCAGTCCAAAATGTCGCTGGTCCAAAATGTCGCCGGTCCAAAATGTCGCCGGTCCAAAATGTCGCCGATCCAAAATGTCGCCTGTCCAAAATGTCGCCTGTCCAAAATGTCGCCGGTCCAAAATGTCGCCTGTCCAAAATGTCTCCTGTCCAAAATGTCGCTGGTCCAAAATGTCGCCGGCCCAAAATGTCGCCGGCCCAAAATGTCGCCGGCCCAAAATGTCGCCGGGCCAAAATGTCGCCGGGCCAAAATATTGCCGATCCAAAATGTCGTCGGTCCAAAATGTCGCCGGTCCAGAATGTCGTCGGGCCAAAATGTCGCCGGGCCAAAATGTCGCCTGTCCAAAATGTCGTAGATCCAAAATTCGTTTACTCAGTTGGTAAGAAAAATTTAAATGTACAAAAATGATGTTTAACACCAAATTTGCAGAATAAATGGTTACTGCCTTTAATGAATGTCTCCGTTAAAAATGGGACTGGACTAACTGAGTTTCATGATAAATTCTAAAAAGATTATTCCGTTTTGATTCGCAACTCTCAGCTGTTTTTCAGCAAAAAAATAGAATACAAGCGTTACGTTATCTTATTTCTTGTGACTCGCTATCTACCAGCTGTAAAACGTTCTGACGTCGTTCAGTTCTGACGTTCGCTAAATTATTTTAAACTTTTCTTCAAGAATAGTGTGCGTTTGTATGTGACCGATTTTTTGGGGATATTCTACGTCAAAACCTGTAGTAAGAATTCGAACGATACCCGCAAGTACCCATATATGATTTTGGGCTGCGTGGTTTTTTGCGTCAATTCGTTCAAGATAGTGGAGTAACTGAACGTTTTCATCGATATGTGTGACTGTCATTGCTCAAAAAATGACGAACGGAATCAAATAAAATGTTAGATTTTGGGCTCAATAACACCAGAGGGTGGAGCAATCGAATGTTTTTTCCTTTCTTTTTTATTATATGTGATTGATATATCTCAAAAAGTAATACAGTAGACCCTCGTTTTCAGCGGGTTTATTTTACGCGGTTTCGATTATACGCGGTTGAAGATTTGACACCTTTATTTTATTTACGCAGATGAGTTTCGGTTTTACGCAGATGCGGCAATGCAAACAGGTAACATTTTCCTCTCTTTCAAAACCCAAGCTCCTAAAAATTGCAGATTACACGTAACTAACTGCATTTTGGCGTGCTAATAATCAAACTTGGGTCCTTGGAGACATTTTATGCGATTGGTTCCAGAGCTTTTTCCATCAGAAGTAAAGTGATTAAACTCACACAGTTCAGAACTCAGTGGAAGAAGAGCTTTTAGGAGTGACAAAGGAGGTCAAAACCAACGCGGATACCGACTCCGGTGACACACAACCAAAAATGCTCACATTGAAAATTTTCGAACCATCCGTAGACAATAGGAATGATCTTTCTGATTTGTTAGTGAAAGAAGATTCTATCATGGAAATGACGCAAGTGATCATGGATGAGTTAATGCTAAGCAAAGAATTGGAGGAAAAATTCTTAATGACTACCAAAAAACTATCATAGTCAGCTCTTCTTCATAAACAGAACACGAAATTAGTTTGTTTTCTTTATGCATATTGTGCATAAAAATTGATATAAGTACACATTAAACTTATTATACAATTAGTCATCACTAGAATGAAGTATTTTTTTTAATCTACGGAACCTAATTCCTATTTACGCGGTTTCGATTTACGCAGCTTTTCCGTGGAACATAACCCCCGCGTAAAACGAGGGTCTACTGTTCAAGGGTTAAGACAAAATTTGGTCTACAGGTATATCTTAAAGGGCGAGTTGCTCATTTATTTTTGGCTTCAGTCATCCCAAAAGGATGGATCACAGAATAATTTTTATCGTTTTATGTGACTGCTATATCTCAAGAAGTAATGCGAGGATTCATACAAAAATGTAGTATACAAGTGAAATTAAACGAAAACAAGCCTTATTTTCGTTCTAAGTTGAGTTTCGTAATCGTTTACGTGAGTAAGTGTACTTAAATAAACAATGAAAAATATACTGAATTTATATATGAGAGGTTGAGCATGATATCAATAAAATCTAAATTAGCCTTGTATTCCTGTCATTTTTGTAGCACTTTAACTAGCGTGAGTGTTAAATAAAAACTGAGTTTGCATTCTTATATAATTTGCGTAGTAAAAATTCACTAATTAAAACAGCAATTTTTTTCTGAGAGAGAAAAACTTATTTGTTGATTATTATTATTATTATCAATATTCTTTTCTTTCTGAATTACCAAGCTATATTGAGCTGGAACTATTACTTTTTGAAACTCATTTTAAAAATAAGTCTAGGTCAAAATTGATCTGAATAATCTCATTGATATCAGTTATTTCACCCTACATTGTGAAATTTTTTCTTTTCTATTTAAAATTGGAAAATGTGATTAGCTGACAAGCGCTACTTCGCATGCATGAAAGTATCCTCTTGAAAACCTTCAATAAAATAGCTGTTCTGAAATTGTCCCTTGATGTTCTATCGAATATATAAATTTCATGAATGTTGAGAATTGAAAATATTTGTCATCGCGTAGAGTCGTTTTTCAAAAATCTGAGTGAAAGACACCTGTTTTAGCAGTTACGGGTTTCATTGATTTCAAAAGATTTGACGGTGAACATTTCGACGTAATTTCAGAATTTTACTCATAAGAAATGGGAGTTCCCACGGCAGTTTTGATCTTACTTTAACCAACGTATATCTCACTGAAAACGTAGTTTTTTTTTTTTTTTTTTTTTTTTTTTTTTTTTTTTTTTTTTTTTTTTTTTTACAGTTCTTAGGGTAATGGTGATAAATCTATGAGAAAATTAAATTTCATTAAGATACTTTTCTACTTTATTTCCACCCTGGCCAGTGATTTCGAATTTTTCCAGTGAAAGGGGAGAGGAAGGATAACGGGCGTATGTATAACCAATGCAAATTTCATAGGATTGCTATAAAAACCACTCCCACTTGTATATAAAAAAAATTCAAAGTCGAGGGCCATTCCGCCTGATCCCCTAAATGACTGACCTGTCGCTACCGTAATAATATGCTAGAGTGAAGGAGTTATTTGTTTTTACTTCATTACGCTAAAAAATACAAACCGCCTATTCTCTTGCCATATTCAAATTGCGCCTCACTATTCCTTCATTCGCGTTTAGAACAATTTAGTTTTACTTCCATACCAATTTTTTGTCTGAATCCTTGCGTTACATCTTGATCCTTTATGTTACATCTTGAGTATTATTATTAATCAGATTAAACGAGAAAGAGAATTCCGTTGCAGCAGCCTTTCACATGTTTACGTTTGTAATAGTATACAGAAAAACGTATGTTTTTCTGAAAACTATTACTTTTCTGGAATTAATCTGATGTTTACAAATTAAGACAGGAGAAAACGTTTGGAATTTTTGAAGGAACTTACTTTGAAAGGCAATTAATATTCTTTCGCAACTTTTATGCTGGAAAGCATCGATGTACATTTAAATTTTTCGTACAAATTGAACTAGCGAATTTTAGGCCGGCGACATTTTGGACCGGCGACATTTTGGGCCGGCGACATTTTGGACCGGCGACATTTTGGGACGGCGACATTTTGGACCGGCGACATTTTGGACTGACGACATTTTGGACTGGCGACATTTTGGGCCGGCGACATTGTGGACCGGCGACATTTTGTACTGGCGACATTTTGGACCGGCGACATTTTGGACTTGCGACATTTCGGGCCGGCGACATTTTGGGCCGGCGACATTTTGGGCCGGCGACATTTTGGCCGCGACATTTTGTCCCGCGACATTTTGGCCGCGACATTTTGGGCGTATACCCTTCTGAGCACATATTTGCAGCATGTGCAGTTCTGAATCAAACATCCACACAACCCTTCGACTTCTAAAAAATGACACGGGAATTCTAATATAGTCAGTCTTACAGTCTACTTTGTTTACGGTTATCAGAGGGCAGGGAAAAAGGGCGGCACACAGCAACAGTTTTCTTTTTGAATTCGCCAACTACATAAATAAAGTTTTTTCTAGAACAATTGACGACTTTTTTTTGATATAAACCAGTAAACTAGAGTGAACCATGAAGGATTAAACTTAACTATAAAAAAACAAGACTCCTTTGAAATACACTAATTTTTCCTGTTAGTATCAAGTTGCTTATTCACTGCAAAACAATATTCAGAAATGTTTCTCGAAAATAATAGACGGTTAATTGTCGAATTTCGTCCAATAACATATCCTGGCAAAAACAGGAATGCTTTTCACGAAAAGTTAGACCTGAAATTATTCTGAAAAGTTCAAAAATCTCCCCGGTTAATGCCAGTCATGTCTCAGTTACTTTAAAGCTGAAGTAGCACATACAAGATAGCAGACAACCTGATGAAACTAGATCCCCTCGAATAATACAGGCTGACTTATCCAACATTTTGGTTGCAAGACAGCTTTTGTTCTGGTTCTTATACATTTTCAGGTCCCGGAGCTCATTTTACCAACCAAAGATCTAACCCAGTTTCTTGTATTTAAAAATACGTTATAATACTCGCTGGTTGCTAAGTCGTAAAACAATTGGTGATAAGTTGAGTAAAATGCCACTTAAGGTAAATCTAGAAACATAACTTAGTTCACAAACTGAAGATAAAATGTATCGGGAAACGTTTACTGTAATGAAACTTTTTTTCACACCTTATTTGATTTTAATTTGTGTTGAATCTTCATTTACAGAATAAAATAATCAAACAACATTCAGGCATGAGAACCGGCTTCCTGCTATGAGACTTTTGTACAAACACTAATTTTGTCCCGCTACAATATTGGAACCAAGTTAGCAGATAAATGAGATCGCCGTATAAGTGAGCTTAAGGTCACCCATCAGAGCTTGCATTTACGTCGTTGCGTTAGTTTTAACAGTCTGAAACAAGAATGAACTACGCGGAAGACAAATTTCATGTCATTAAAAGTAAGAGCGCTAACAAACTGGTAGATACGGTAAAAATTTTTCAGCAATGAGTGTTTTCAGCATAGTGCGGTTCAACTTGTGAAAAGAAGGCAAAGCTCGTGTATTCAACTATAAATGCTCCATTAACGTGTAAATAATTTGCAAAATAATTATCATAAATAAACATAAACATCCTATTTAAATAGAAATTAGAAGAGGGGTAAACACTGTAACGATGTAAGCTTTTTTTTTTATTTCTTTTTTTTTATTTTATCCAAAGTAACACGAAGAAAGTAATGCGTTTTCATTATTGAACAACTATTTGAAAAATAATGAAAGTTTGGGCGGGTCAATCAGTTTACTGTTATTGGCGCTCGATATCGCAATTAGGTAATGCGCAGGTGGTTGTGGGATTGCTGACATAGACGTTTGACTTCAAATAAACCCATAGGGAGAAGTCTAATGATGTAAAGTCACACGATCTAGGGTACAATTCATATCACCGAGACGAGAGAGTACACGAACAGGAAATTCCTCATGCAGTGATTGAATTGTTTCGCTGACTGTATAATAGCATAACACTCCATTTTTACTAACCCTAAACTCTCAGCTGTCAAATTGTTCTTTTTCCGTGGCTGCCAACAATTCACAACAAAAATTGTGGCAAATTCAAATCTTGCGTTAATTTTGGGACACCCTTTAGAAGCCATGGATAAAAAGAACTAAAAGAACTAAAAGGTTAGGACAACATTATGAGATGACTTAAACAAACTTACTTTGAATCAAACCACTCCTTACTTAATTACTTTGAATCAAACCACTCCTGTGCTTCCCTACTCTGTAAAAAAATTCTGAAACGTTCCTGAGTGTTTCCGCGTAACGTTTCGGCATTTCAATGGTTTTTATCCACTTCCAGGAAATATCAAGTATCATTGTCAAAAAGTTTCCTGAATGGCTACAAGTTGTCCAAATGCAGACTTCAGTCTGTTGCAAAAAATATTTTTAGCTCCCAGCTTAAAGATTAACTAAGAGTATTTATAAAGTGTATCGGCTTCCACATTCGATTACGGCTCGTCCACGCTGTTAAAACTCCCAAAGGGAGCAAATAGGTATGGACTACATAGCTTTGCAAGAATTACAATCCAGCGAGATGCTTGCAATTCTAGCTTAGCTTTGTCCATTTTTGCCAAAATTCTTTTGCAAATGGTTTGATTAATCAAGAAGGTGCCAAGCTGTTATATTATCACTAGCTAAGATTACTCTGAAGTTCCGGAGACACGACTGGATTTAAATGAGAAGATTTCTGGATTTTTCAGGAAGGTTGCTGAATTTTATCGGAAAACATTCCTGGTTTTTGCGAGATATGTTACTGGCAAAAATTGGGCACATCAGCTGCTTATTATTTTCCAGGAGCGTTTCTGAATCGTTTTTAGAGTGTAGATGAACGCTTACAGATATACTTCAAGTCTATTTGAATTCGTTTCCTTTCAGTAACTCTTTACGATATCTGTATCTTAAGAACACTTTGAAAAGCCCATACTTCTTTACTAATAATAAAGCTGAAAGTCTCTCTGTCCGGAGGATGTCTAGATGTCTGGATGTCTGGATGTCTGTAGGATGTCTGTGACGCGCATAGCGCCTAGACGTTCGGCCGATTTTCATGAAATTTGGCACAAAGTTAGTATGTAGCATGAGGGTGTGCACCTCGAAGCGATTTATCGAAAATTCGATGTGGTTCTTTTTCTATTCCAATTTTAAGAAAAAAAATATCATAAGATGGACGAGTAAATTACGAAATTATCATAACGTGGAACCGTAACATGGACACAAGCCAATTGGCGAGATACGAAATTATCATAACGTGGAACCGTAAGATGGGTACAAGCCAACTGGCGAGAAAATTCACCATACATTATTTGTAAATATACAGCCGAACCAAAAGACCTTTTGATTTTTCTATTACGGGCAAAGCCGTGCGGGTATCACTAGTATTCTAATAAAATTAAAAGCGGTATTCCAAAATTAATATAGATTAATATGATTTAGAGAATTATTCTTACTGGAACAGCAGCAGGTCAATGAGCTCATTTTTCTCGAATTCTCCCATGGTCTTTGCACATTTCCATTTCAAATATAAGTTATTGCAATTTCCAATGAAATTTTTTTATGCCATCACAATCATCAAAGCTGAAAGTGAAACGTAGAATTATGCGCAGTACGACGTTGCATTGAAGAAGATTATATTGTAACCGGGGAAGTAATGGCTATTCTTTCTAGATTAAGAAAGGAAGTGTATCAATTTCTTTCAAAACCTCTTATAAACGGAACAAAAAATTTATATATCATGATGTTTTAAAACAAAATCATCTTCATAATAATTATTTAATTCTTAATAATATTTTTTTAACCCGAAAATGTTCGGGACGAGCCTCTAGTCATAAATAAAATGAAAACTAGTCGACTCGTGTGAAACTCCGCACTGTGCTGCAAATTGTTTCATATGGCATTCCACTCTTTTAATTTTTTAATTCTCAAAATTTCAAAGAAAGCACATTATGAAGAAGAATAGAAAAAGGTAAACGGATATTGGCACAAAAGAAGGCATACAATTTAAAGACATCAGTAACAAAACCTCTATAAATGCAATGTTGGTAGTGATAATGCAATCATCACTTACCTTTTGGCTGTACGTACTTTCAATGCAAACATAAATATCACTAAAAGCTTTTACTCGGCGAAAAGCAGTTATTGTTCACGTGAAAAAACGGTTGTGGCAAATACAATTCTGTCTATGTGAGCCTGTGACGAAAAAAAAAAGAAACATTAAAACGATATTTATAGGCACGGTTTCAAACTGAAGTCCTTCTGATTATCAGCACCACAGTCCAACCAACCGAGCAAATGCGCCTTCGTTTTCAAAAGCTATTCATTGAAGCAATGTGTAATAAAAAGCAGCAAAAAAATTTTGTGCCTAAAAAAGAAAAGAAAAGGACCATGGATCTACGTTTTGTCAGTAGCCGGTAGGATACGGTTTAAAAATATTCGTAAAACATGAAATTTGATTAAGGAATAAGGAAGATCTCTCGTAGCGATTGAAACAAGCAGGCTAGAAAAGTAATAAATAGGATTAAAAAGAAGTGGTTTTATTTTTGAAAATTGATACAATTTCTCATAGCAGGCTGCTTAAGCTGCTTGGATGTCAGCATATGTTTTCTTAATGGAAAGTTAAGAGACAAAACAAAAATCTGTTAACTTGAGTCTGCTTATTAAGTGTAATTTTTCGAACGTAGACAAAATGTAATTGGTTCTTTATTTTTCACCAAAAGCAAAGGAGAAGAAAATGATTTCTTACTTATGAAGTTGATAACAATTTTACTGTTTTCCTTCGTATTCTAATAAATATATCAAGGTTTACTGGATGAAATGCGTAATTTCAATTTGGGGTAATAATTATTTATTTACACAAAATATCGAAGACTGCTATTACAAAAATACACATTTCAGCATACCAAGAAAAAGTTTTTCAGAACAAAAAGGTACCTCCCCCCCTACAAAACCTCAAAAATAATAAAAATAAATTTGCTTCTTGACGTTGTTCTTCCTTTTTTTAAAAAAATTTTTGCACAAAAGTATTCATTTATCTAATAGTTAACTTATCAGAATAATAACTGTAGTGAGAATACAGGAGTCGAAACACTAAGGAGCGTTCACGTCGCATTTGTTTTATTGTCTTACGTGTGTTATCTATTGTACGTTATGCTTGCATGTAATGCGAAAAATTGATCTAAATTAGCTATAACGGAAGACAGCCCGGTCGGGCCAGAAATTCAGCTAGTTTATAGCCGAACGCTCTACCGGAAAAACGTATCAATTTAACCGAATAACTCAGTCCAGTGCTTTTAAAGTTTATTTATTTATTTAAAAAAAAAACTAGCGGATGTGTGCATCACATTACTTCTTTTTACGCCAAATTAATGATAATAGTGCGTTGTTGTAAGCAAAGAAACTTGAGATATTTTTACCCCAAGTTTGTTGCGAACTGAAGCAAAAAAAAAGTTTTATACAGATTAATTTTCCAAATATTGGACATTTTAATATGATTCAATGGTTAACTCTCTAAATATCGCACATAGTGGCCAAAACAAAACCAGATTGAAAAAACAAAATCGGCAACTTTGTCGCCAAGCCAAGTTGGTGAAAAAAATTGACGACCGAAATCCTAACTCTATATCGCCAAGTGTTTGCCAAATTATAACACCACTTGAGTTTACATTGAAATCAACAACGATTTCTCCCAAAAAAGATGTAAAAGACCCCCTTTGGAACAGCCGAATGCAACCAAAAGAGGAGGTGCACAACTAGACTCCACCAGGAGTCTACGTACCAAACTTCAACTTTTTAGGACCTAACCATTTTTAAGTTATGCGAGAAACATACGAAACACACACATACGCACATACAGACGTCACGAGAAAACTCGTTGTAATTAATGCGAGGATCGTCAAAATGGCTATTTCGTGTGTTTATACATTCTTAGGCATATATCCTCGTGTGGTCAGGTTGAAAAAAAAATTCAATATTTTGGGTGAAAATTCTTTCACGGATACAATACTTCCTTCACTTCGTAAAAGGAAGTGAAAACAGGTGAATTGTTTTTTTTCCCCCGCTGAAAGCGGCACAAAATTTTTTTAAAGTTGGATTAGAATTTTGCTTAAAAAAATAAAATCTGCATCAGAACTACAGGCTGCAGTAATGATTGTTTCCAAAAAAATGATTTTTAGATCGTAGGTCCATTTTTCGTCATTAGCCGGAGCGATTTGTATTAAAATGAGAAAACTCGTTGTAATTAACTCGGGAATCGTCAAAATTGATATTTCTAGTGTCTATATGTTCTTAAGCACTTACCCACGTGTTGTCGAGTCAAAAAAAAACTCAACGACCATTCGGGGGTGAGTAAAATGGAAATTAAGGTCGATTTTTGAGTTAAAATTTTTTCGCGAACACAATACTTCCTTTTACAAAAAAGGAACATTCCCTCTACGAAAGTGAAGTTCTTAAACGCAATTTTAGAATAACTCTTTCAACGGAAAAATAAATTAATAGGTTCGGGAAAACCGTTTTGATTAAATATTTTTTTTTAGTTATGTTAGTTAAAATTACGTGTCAGCCTCCACCCCCCCCCCTCCCGAGTCCTCTGGTCTAGTCTGAGGCAATACATAATTTAGTTTTACTTTGAGCTCATGTTTTAAACATCAGATGGCAGCACCACAAATTATTTCATCTGTGGAAAAGAAGCTTCTTAGACGTAATTTCCAAAATAAATACAATATACTTAGTAAAATAAGAGATCAATTTTTTTTACTTTCTTCTATATCTAATATATAGAAGAAAGTATTGAATTCGTGCAAATTTTCGAATTTCGAATTTTGACGGATTCGAACGTTTTGAGGTGTGCTGAGTCCATTTCGACCATTTTTGGAAAATGTCTGTCTGTCTCTGTGTGTGTGTGTATGTATGTATGTGTGTATGTATGTGTGTCACGTCTGTGTGTGACCAGTTTTTTGTGGCCGATCTACAACAAAAACTACCGCATGAAATCGAACGAAATTTAGTACACATATGGGCCCCTATGTGAACTTGTGCCCATTAGTTTTTGGCGCGAATTCCTCCAAGGGGGGTGGAGCAATGGGACGTTTTTCGAGTTACGCGTGCTTGCTATTCCTCAGGAAGTTACTGGCGGAATCAAACAAAATTTGGTCCATATGTTGGTATTAACAGGAACAGGTGCTGATTCAATTTTGGTGTCAATAACTCAAACGGGGGTTGAGCTGTAGAACGTTTTTTGTCGTCAATTGTGACTGCTGTATCTCAAGAAATAATGAACGGAATGAAAGAAAAATTTATCGGCAAGTAGCCCTTAGTGGGTATAAGAACTGATTTTATTTTTGTGTCAACAGCTAAAAGGGGGGTAGCGCAATCACCCGTTCTTTTTTTCCATTTTGAGTGCCCTATCTCAAGAAGTAATGCTACGTTCTGGTTGAAATTTGGAATATATGTGAATCCATATGTAAACAGGCTTTGGTTCTATTTTGACGCCAATCGCTCCAAGAGGTGTTGATTTTTTTTTTTTTTTTTGCGAATAAAAATATTTTTATTAATGCAACAATAAGAAAGATAAATCGTAATAGATTGTCGTCTGCGTATTTCTCGTGATTTTAATTGTATGGAAATGATAGGAAATATTATCTCAATGATTTAAAATTTTGAACTGTTGCCATCTTATGTTTGTTAACAAATAAAATATTTTTAATTAATTCAAGCAAGGCTTTTAAAATAACTTTCAATTTTCGCTCTTTGCTTTGCTTTTGCAATAATTCAGACATTGGGATGGTCGTCAAGTTTTTGCATGTGTAATTTCGTTTTTGTTGGGAATATTGCTTCCTCGTCAAGCATGGGGAGGGATCAGAAAAAAAAAAGAAAAATATAGAAGAAAGTTTCGTGATGGCCACAACATACTAGTTTACTGAGCCTTTCGTAAAGTATTGCGGCACAATTAATTCAATAAATAGTGGATTTTAAAGAAATTCTTGAATGATTTAATAATTCATTAATTGGATTCCATATGAATTTCCTTTTGAAGTTTAACCACTATAGTTTAACTCCAAACTTTGATTCCAACTATTTCCGATAAAGCAGAATCGAAACGTTAAAAATTCGAACGCACTCCCCTGAATTTGTACCTCAGAGCCCAGACTGACGTTTAATCATAAACGACACATCCGTAGTTAGGCATAAATTCACTTACAAAGACTTTCTGTTATTACAATAAAATATAACCTAATTTTTTTTAGTGATGAAAACAGGTAAAAACTATTAAATCAATCATATAATAGTTACGTTTAGAGGGCAAAACAACTTGTTGTACAATGCTGTTTCCATACTGTTGAATTTTTTTACGTGTGCAAACAAGTTGATTTTGTATAATATTCCAATGTAAATTTTCCGTGGCAACACTAAAATGGAAACGTTCTTTTAAAAGAAAACGGTTACTTAAATCTAATAATCTTTTCACTTTTTTTTTTAAATTTACCGTTTTACATTAAGGGTAGTTCGTAGTATCACCATCAAAGCACAAAGACAATCTTTAGAAGTGTTCAGCTCGAATTAAAAAAATAATTTTTCTCTCGTGGGCAGTTATATTTTGCATGGTCTAAAGTCGGTAAACCATCTGATCTTTAAGTACATTAAGAAGACGGATAAACGAGAAATGTAGAAAATGAAAATGATTTTCAGTGAAAAATATTTTAATTCGTTTTCATTCAACAGCATAGCCAAACAACAACAACAACAAGTGTTGTGTTAAATTAAATAATGTGTTTTCTCGGTGGGGGAACCATGTTCATTGAAACTCTTTTATCTACTCACCCATTAATTTACACCAGATTGAACCACAACGAAGCGTTGCCCGCTTTAGCTGGTTTCTGGTTTTTACAGCTTAGCTATTTATGATGAAGGAGGATCGAAACTCGTTTTTCGTTTCTTTGCTGGTCCCCTAAATGCATGGCTGATTTAAATTTTATTGAAAAATGTTGACACCAAAATAAAATCAGCTCTTATACCCACTAAGGGCTACTTGCCGATAAATTTTTCTTTCATTCCGTTCATTATTTCTTGAAGTACAGCAGTCACAATGGACGACAAAAAACGTTCTATAACTCAACCCCCGTTTCAGCTATTGACACCAAAATTGAATCAGCACCTGCTCTGTTAGAGGCAACATGTGGACCAAATTTTGTTTGATTCCGCCAGTTACTTCCTGAGGAATAGCAAGCACGCGTGACTCAAAAAACGTCCCATGGCTCCACCCTCCTTGGAGGAATTCGCGCTACAAACGAATGGGCACAAGTTCACATAGGGGCACATATGTGTACCAAATTTCGTTCAATTTCATGCGGTAGTTTTTGCTGTAGAGCGGCCACAAAAAACTGGTCACACACAGACGTGACACACATACACACACACACACAGACAGACAGATATTTTCCAAAAATAGTCGAAATGGACTCAGCACACCTCAAAATGTTCGAATCCGTCAAAATTCGAAATTCGAAAATTTGCACGAATCCAATACTTTCTTCTATATATTAGATATAGAAGAAAGTAAAAATGAACAAAGACAAGAACAACAATATAAGCAATTGATCTGCTTCTTCGTCAGTGGGTGGGAGCAGCATACCCTAACGGAGCCTCACAGGTTTCGGAACGCGTCGCGAGTCAGCAAGTAAACCATATAATATACATAATCAAACAACGTTTGCAAAAGATACAAAATTTCATTAATTCATTAGCGTATATTGCAAATAGCAGCTAATAAATATTCTAAAGAACAGCCAGATATACATTTTTCTTAAAACCACAATTTATAAAAAGGACAAAATGGAATTAACGTAAATATGGCATCAATGTTTAAAGGCAACTTGCTGAATCGGAACGTCCCCATCCATACCTGCAAGGCAAAAGGAGGGTAACATTACTTCATATAAAAATTGTAAGACGTGTATAAGGAGCTTGGCTGCTGATGCTACACTGAATAATTCCTCTTTACCTTTTTGCAAATTCAATAATATAATCTATAAAATCACATGCAAAATTTGTGGTCAATGTTACGTCGGTCAAACTTCCAATAATCTGCATATTCGAATAAATATACACAGAGCACAAGTTAAAAAATGCAACAACCCTTCCTTTGAAATACTTCATTTTCGATTACATTCATTTGAAAATATTGTTATCGAAATACTTGCTCATGTTGAAGACTACAAAGAAAGACTAAGGGTCGAGAATGATTGTATTTTTAAACACGGGTCTCTATACCCCTATGGTTTAAACACCTATATGAATGATCTTAATATCAGCAAAATGGGTAATATTTATAAATTTTTATATCAGTTCAATAGTATCATTAATATAAAAAGAGGGCATCGGGGTTCACATAAAAATAGCAAATTTAACAATTTCATCAATGCTGTTACTTGGATCAAAAATACTGAAAAGCAGTTTATGGCTAACTTTAACGTTAGATTTGTCAAAAAATCTGTTTTCCATCTTAAAAACTATTCTTTGCGGAAAATTTATGATACAGCTTCAAAATATAAATGCATGAATAAGCAATTTCAAGACCTTTTACTTGATCTTATTAACTTCAAAATAAACAATAACAAATTAAAAACAAAAGATATTATTTACTTGACTGTTTTGTTCCAGCAAAAATCTTTCAATAATTTAAATCTAAATAAAATTTACAACGAAGTTTCCTCTTTTTTTCCTATAAATGATACTCGTATTAGCATTACGTATAAATACAACAAACCTTTCAGTTCTACTATCTTTAATTATAGAAAGTTTGCTTCCTCTAATTCAGATGACGAGGAGCAGTGCAACTGTGATTAAACTGATTTCATGGAATTTGTTGATACACATCATAAGCACATTATCACAGGCAATCTGAACATAATTAAGAATGAAAACGTTAGACATATGATGTCCTTCGGGACTAAATTTAGACTAAATAAGCATATAAAATATAAAGTGGCTTTAGATATGTTTTCACAGGACTTAAAACAACTTCATTTTAAATACTGCTTACAGATTCAGCATTCCTGCTGATGCATTTTTTGAATGGAAGTACCATGTTCATACACTGTAAACACGATTCAGGAAAGTTCCTGGGAAATAATGGGCAGCTGATGCGCCCAATTTCTGCCAGTAACATATCTTGCAAAATCCAGGAACGTTTTTTGTTGAAATTCAGAAACCATACTGAAATTATCCCAGAAACTTCTTAAAATATTCAGATATATTCCCGTTAAAAGCCAGTCGCGTCTCTGAAAAATTTGAGTAAACTTAAGAAGGTATAACATAATCGCTCGGCATCTTCCTGATTATCAAGGAAGTTCCAAGAGCATCATTGCAAACATGGCCAAAGCTAAGCCAGAATTGCTGGTAAGTAACCAGAAGTCTACTGGCCTGAAATTCTTGCAAAGCAACGTAGTCCATACTTATTCGCTCCCTGCGGGAGCTTAGTTAGCATGGACGGGCCGTACCTGAACTGAAGCCGATGCACTTTATAAAT
Source organism: Uloborus diversus (assembly GCF_026930045.1). NCBI lineage: Eukaryota > Metazoa > Arthropoda > Arachnida > Araneae > Uloboridae > Uloborus > Uloborus diversus. The sequence continues at coordinate 141,209,978 of NC_072738.1, forward strand.
ACGTTCAGTTATTCTTTAAACTGGGAACTAAAAATATTTTCACAACGGTGAAAAGTCTGCATTCGTGTGACTTGTAGCAATTCAGGCAACTTTTTGACAATGATACTTGTTTTTTCCAGGAAGTGGATAAAAACCATTGAAATCCCGAAACATAACTTGGAAATATCCAGTAACGTTTCGGAATTTTTTTACAGTGTAAGACCTTCAAAATTTTACTGAAGTTTTTCTCAACGATAAGGGTTATGAGTACTTCATATTATACAAAGATGATATCAATTACATCAAAAAAATGCAACAAAGTTTTATCTTTGTGCCTGTCGATAAGGCAGCTAATAATTATGCTATTATATGAAAAAAGTTCTATATGACAAAATTTTTTTCTGAACTAAGTGATTCTAAATATTATGAAAAATATAATTTGAATGAACAAATTATTTATAAAAAGTTCAATGCCTTTATCAGGCAATGTAAAAACCTTTTTTCCAAAACTTTTTCCATTTCTAATAATAAAAAAATGCCATTCCTGTTTTTAACACTTAAATTTCATAAAACTCCTGTAAAATTTAGATTTATTTGCTGCACTGTGGGCAGCATAAACAAATGTTTCAACATTAAATTACAAGAATATTTGAAATCCATTTATGCTTTTCTCAAAGAAAAATTCAAGAATACTAGCTATTTTTGGTCTGTTGATAATAGTTATGAAATTATCGAGACTTAAATCTGGTTGCACACCCGTATCTATTCAAACGTTTGATTTTGAGAATCTTTTCAACAACATTCCCATCGAATTACTTTATAATAACATCAAAGATATTTTCGATTTATTTTCTTTCGATGAGGAACTCGGAATTAACAGAGATCTTTTTTTAAATCTCTGTAATTTTTGTTTCAACAATAATTTTATTCATTTTCATAGCACAATCTACAGGCAAACCCACGGCATTGGCATGAGTACTAACTATTCTAGTACAGCTGCAAACCTTTTTCCATTTTTTTACGAATATAATTACGTTATCAAATCCAATAAGAGCCTGAAAATTTTTCGTTATATAGATGACATTTTGGTTTTAAATTCTGATTTTACTAATGAACACAAAAACGTTTATCCTGATTGTTTATACCTTAATTGTGCAAATGAAGACGATAACAACATTAACTTTTTGGATATTAATATAAAAAATGAAAACAATGTTCTAAATTTAGATTTATACGACAAACGGAATAATTTCAATTTCAATACTCTTTCTATGCCTCACTGGCATAGCAATTTACATAAGCGCGTTTTTATCAACATCATCATCGGACAATTAAACAGGTTCAGTAAAATTTGTAATAATAATGAAAATTACAGTAAGCAAATGTTCCGTTTCTTTGCTAATCTGTTTTACAATAACAATTTCCCTCTAAAGTTCATTCGGTATTACAGTCAATTTTTTCAGAAGTAGCGGCAGTATTGCTCCTAAACACTTGGATGCACGGTTATGCAAATAACCGTGATGATAACTGCTTGCTCAAGTCCCACGTGGAACGCTTCCAGTTGGATGTTGGAATTTGTGTGCCGTGCAGACTGGACTGAAGACTTGACGTTAAATCCCGGTTATCACAAATTTGCCATTTCAACTGCGCTTGCGCACGGACTTTGCTGATTTCGAAACTCTTGCTCAAACTAATGAAAAGCATTTAAATTTGTTAATATGAGATAAGAACAGATAAAAATTAGAAATTACGAAGCTTTCTTTGATTTAGTTTTTACGCCTCGGTAAAGATTGAGTTTTGCGTCTTAATTATTAATGGATTCGGAGTTTGTTTTTTCTATCAAACAAAGGCCCTTTTCAGGGCCAAATTTTTAACCTCAGAAGAGCGTACTCGATCTGCAGCATCACTTCCAATACAAAGCCGAACCCTCAACCTAAATACAAATGTATAATACAAAGCTGTTTACGCTTAACGTAAAATATCCGCAAAAGACGGATATTTGTAATATTCCGATCATTTTTGAAGTACATAACGTGTTTTACGTTTACGTTAAATAAATATTTCCAAACCAATAAACATTGAAGTGCAATTTTTCTCTTTTCTTTATAAAGATTATCAGTTATTCATATCCATAGTTTCATATAATGTATCCCGAAATTGTTGTGAAAATACTCTAATCGCATTCATTAATTTGTTGGGACACTAGCACAGTCTAAATATAAACAAGCAACACGAAATCTTAAAACAGAAAGCCCAAAAAGCTAAGTCCGTGCGCAAGCGCAGTTGAAATGGCAAATTTGTGATAACCGGGATTTAACGTCGAGTGGACTGAAGAGTACTGATTTTGGATTACGGAACGACTTGAGTTTATCCGAATAAGTTTCATTGGATGAATTTGAAGCAAGATTTTTCGTGGGGGCAATGAGTTTTTTAAGTCTTTTTATATGAAGTAATGTTACCCTCCTTTTGCTTTGCAGGTATGGGTGGGGACGTTCCAATTCAGCAGTTGCCTTTAAACATTGATGCCATATTTACGTTAATTCCATTTTGTCCTTTTTATAAATTGTGGTTTTAAGAAAAATGTATATCTGGCTGTTCTTTAGAACATTTATTAGCTGCAATTTGCAATATACGCTAATGAATTAATGAAATTTTGTATCTTTTGCAAACGTTGTTTGATTATGTATATTATATGGTTTACTTGCTGACTCGCGACGCGTTCCGAAACCTGTGAGGCTCCGTTAGGGTATGCTGCTCCCACCCACTGACGAAGAAGCAGATCAATTGCTTATATTGTTGTTCTTGTCTTTGTTCATTTTTAATAATGTTGTTCATTTGTCGTTTGCATACCTACAAGTTATCACAATTTTTAAATCCTAAATATTTGATATAGTTTTAAGTGCTGCAGTTTTGCGCCTAGTCTGTATTGATTTTTCGTTTGTTTAAATATATATATATATATATATATATATATATATATATATTATCCATACACTGTGAAAATGATTCAGAAACGTTCCTGGAAAATAACGGGCAGCTGATGTGCCCAATTTCTACCAGTAACATATCTTGCAATATTCAGGAACATTTTCCGCTAAAGTTCAGTAACTTTTCTGATATTATCCTGGAATCCTCCTGAAAAATTCAGAAATCTTTCCGTTAAAAGCCAGTCATGTCACTGAAAAATTAAAGTAAACTTAGGCAGGTATAATGTAATAGCTTGGCATCTTCCTGATTTATCAAGGAACCTACAAGAGCATTATTGCAAACATGGCCTAAGCTAAGCCAGAATTGCAAGTAAGTAACGAGAATTTTACTCGCCTACAATTCTTGCGAAGCTACGTAGTCCATACTTATTCGCTCCCTTCGAGAGCTTACTTAGCATGGACTAGCAGCCAGTATTAAAGCCGATACCCTTTATAAATACGCTCAGTTCAACTTTAAACTGGGAGCTAAGAATATTTTTCACAACAGTGAAAAGTCTGAATGCGAGCAAATTGTAAGAGTTCAGGAAACTTTTTAACGATGAAACATGATTTTTCCAGGAAGTGGATAAAAACCATTGAATTTTTTTACAGTGTACGTTAGAAAATCTCTCTTAGAAAAACACGTATACGAAAGTCTAGATAACTGAAATTGATTTTCAGCTTAAATAGTTTGATTCCAATCGAATTGAAAACCGAAATATTTATGTTTTTGAACTGTAATGTTATTATCCTCGTATAATTTATATAGCAAGCCGTGATAATAAAAAAAAATTTAAAATAATTTCTTAAACCAGAAAAAAAAAGGGTGTCTTCAGGCTTGAGGATGCAATGGCGCATAGGCGGGAGGGCGCAGCGGCCCGCTGGCCGATGGGCCGGCGGGCCAGTCCGCCTCTGAACTTGTCAGTGCCTATATTATAGTGAACAAAAGAGAGAGAGAAAAGGTGAGAAAGTGTACACACTTCTTAACTGATCGCTTTCTAAATTCAATTTTTGAGATTAATAGTGAATTAACATCTGATGTTTCTTGAATAATAAAATAAAGCTTCAACTACTCAAGAAAATTAAATTTCTTCTTTTATTTGAAAATTGATTTTTGACTTTTTGACTTTCGGCATTGATTTTCGATATTTGTGGTAAACAACGTAAGGGGATTTAGAACTATCAAGTTCTTACACTTTGCTTGACAACAGAAAAAACACATTGTAGATAATATTTATTTAACAGGTTTATGTCCCTTAAAAGTTCAAAACAGCAGTTTAAAATGAGCTCCTCCCTTCTTTAATGACATTTGCAATATTGGCGACCAAGGCGTTTGTTCTAGAAAATGTCATAATAATGTTTCTTTGCTAGTTGGCTTTAAATAAGTAGAAAAGGATAAAACCCAAGTACTCTCTGAAGTACTTGTATTACTGAATAACCTTGTAGTAACTGAATGGATATTCAAATACTTTCTGTGATGTTGGCTCTATAGTTGTACAAAAGGATTAAAGCGAAGTAAACCTTGTAGTACTGAATAAATATTCGAATACTTTCTTTGATAGTTGGCTCTATAGTTGTGGTAAAGGATTAAAACAAAGTAAGCCTTGTAGTACTGAAAATATATTCGATTACTTTATTTGATAGTTTGCTCTATTGTTGTAGAAAAAGATTAAAACGAAATAAATCTTGTTGTAATTGAATGGATATTCAAGAACTTTCTTTGATAGTTGGCTCTATAGTTGTAGTAAAGGATTAAAACAAAGTAAGCCTTACAGTAGAGAATGGATATTCGAATACTTTCTTTGATGACTGACTCAATAGTTGCAGTAAAGGTTTAAAACGAAGTAAGCCTAGTAATGTGGAATGGATTTTTGAATATTTTCTTTCATATTTCTCTCTAAAGTTGTAGAAAAGACAAAAACATCATTAAGTCTTGTAGTAGAAAAAACAGATTCCAATTTTCTAGCACGCTTACTCGAAGAACAAAAGTTTGATATGCTATGCATGGAAATAGTTCCTTACTCGGGCTAAATGAAAAGAAAAGATTGCGTTTATGAAAATGCATTTTATAAAAAAATATATAAAACAGTGAATCCAGTTTCCCGCAATACATCTAAGAATGCCAAAAATGATTTAGTGTTAAAGTATAAAATGGCTTTATGAACATCAAGTATGATTTGACAAGACTATTTTTCTCTTAAAGTTATTATTACTCGCCTTTATATAAAAAAAAGTTATTAATGCTTCGAGAAAATTCGAAACTTATTTTACGATTAAAACGCTTTTTACTTCTCGACAAAAGAATGGTAGGAAAACAATCCACCTCTAATTTTCGGGAATTCTTCAAGCCAATTATGTTCCTTCTCAAACTCTATGGTGTGCCAGTATCATTGAATCTATCGGGTTTTAGATTCTTCATTAGAGTGCTAGTCTTGTTGTTAAGTATTTTTTCTATTTTTTTAAACTTTTTTCTCGTATTGAATATCATACAGTTCTTTTACCGTGTGTCTGTGACCAACATGTATTTTCTTGAAATACCGTTATATTTGGTTGAGATTATTCTTGTACTGCATTTCTGTTGCATGTACAGAAAACGGGCGTCCATTTGCAATGTAACGACACACTCGATTATAATGTTAAATGAAATGCTGACCGAAGTGGACTTCAAGTACTGCAAAAAGTACGTGACTTTGTTGTGTACATTAGTGTACATCACTCACGTGTGTTTTCCTGTAATACTCGTTTCTTCCTTCTTTTACAACAAAGTTGCTGAGCTCCGTATTTTTGAACTTAAAGTAAACTCCATATATATACAGTACGTAGTTCATGTCTTGTTAACCTTTTCAGAATGCAATGGATATGCATTGGTACACAGTTTTGAAATATATTACTGCATGATGTGCTGGGTTTTTAAGAAAGCATTAATTACCTATAAGAAACTCCTGCTCGAAGACCGGTGCATCAAAAAGCTTCTAAAAATCCATAACAAAATCACGGAATTAGTTTCTCAATTTGATAATTTCGCGTCATTTCAAATATTCATGTGTCTGGCAGCGACTGTGCTAACGACATTTTTTGAAGGTTTTATGATATTTAGAATACATCGTCCACTTATATTTTACAGTACGCCATTTGCAATTGTCAGCTTTATATTCCTCACTGTGAGTTTGATTTTTGCGTCCCAAGTGTCACAAGCTGCAGAAGAAATCAAGCACAAAGTGCATTTTATTACATCCGTGGGATCTCCACTTTCTTCGAACCGCCTTCTTTTGAAAATTTCGTTGCATGACATCGTCCTCACAATCTGGAACTTCGTTGCCATTAAGAAAAGCATAATTCTCAGTGTTTTGGGATTGATGATAACTTATGGCATCATTATTGGTCAGCTTGGATCCAGTAATATTCCGACGGAAACCACTCTCAATAATATTACGAAGGAGAAACCGTAAAATGTATTCTGTTATTGGGTAAAATCACACATATATCTTACCGGCGACTATAATGCCTCACAAGTTTTTTTCTTATAAATGTAATAATTGACGAGCTGTAATAACAGTGGTTTAGGTTAAAAAATTTGCAGTTAGTTTGAGTTAAACTTGTATTTGGGTTCGACTATAGTTATTCTGTTACTCTACACTGTTAAAACTTCAGGAAAAAGTCAGTAACCTTCCTGAAATTATCCTGGAAGCTTTCTGAAGAATTCAGAAATCTCCTCAGTTACAGCCAGTCATGTCGCTGGAACCTTCAGAGAAAATTTAGGTAACTTTAAAATAATAGCTTGGCACCTTCCCGGTTTTCTTAAGAAAACTTCCAGAGCATTATCGCAACCAAATAGCCAAAGACAACACATAATTGGAAGTAAGTACCATCACTTGCCTGCAAACCTTGCAAAGCTGCGGAATCCAGTGACCTTTTCTCTCCCATTGGGAGCTTAGTCAAACCGGACGGGTCGTAATCGGGATGGAGCCAATACACTTACTAAATACGCTCAGTTAATCTTTAAATTTTTAGCTAGAAATATTTTTCACAACAGTGAGAAGTTAGCATTCGTGCAACTTGTAGTAGTTCAGGAAATATATTGAGAAAAAAACAAGATTTTCAGAGGAAATTGATGAAAACCTGAAACGTTCCACTGAGATAAACATTGACGTTTCGGAATTCTTTTACGTGAATATTATTGTAAAATTGAGTGTTTACCCAACGTATACAAAGCTTTTACAGTAAACATTACAGGAAAAAGTAAGCGGTCTTAGAGTCAATTTTTGCACCACGTGACTGATGGTATGAGTCATATATTTCTTCATTACTCCCCTAGAGGTGCATTCGGTGGACTGGAACACCGTAGTAGGAGCACCAAGAGCCAGGTTGAACCCCACCGCTTGAAAACCCGTTATTTTTATTCATTTATTTAATTATTTATTTTTTATTAATTCGGTGAACTAACCACAGCTTTCTTGTTTTTCTACCGTAAAACAGAATTTTACGGTAAAAAGTACAGGCAACATGGATGCCATTGATTAACGAAAAATTCGAGGAAACTTTTTTACGAAACATTGAGAACGTTTCTGGATTTCACTGGATTTCATCTATTTCCCCGTAAAATCAAGTATCTTTGCAAAAAGGTTTCCTGAATTGATACCAGTTGTACTAATGCAGACTTTTAAGACTATTCACTGTTGCAAAAAATATTTTTAACTACCAGTTTAAAGATTAATTGAGCGCGTCTAAGTGCAGCAGCTTTGGTTGAATTACGGTTCGTCCAGACTGACTATGCTGCCGATAAGCGGGAATAAGTTACTGGATAGCTAGTTTTGAAAAAGGATGACCAAGTTCCCAATGAGAATGAAACGTTCCCAATAAAAAGTTCACTTCTAGAATGAACCAAAAAAATTAGTGTATTTGAAACCTTAAGTTTCTCCGCTACAGTTTTGTTTTGCGTTGTGTCATTTTAGTCACCAGTGACCGATACATAAAGAGATTTCATGCACTTTGTATATGAGTGTAAATAAAAATGTTCGCGGCCTCAATGTCTAAAAACTTTACTTTTTTTGAACGGGGGTTTTGTTAATCTTTAGTTCAATAACTTTTACTTTTATTTTTCTGAAAAAAATTTCTGATATATGTACTGTTAAAACAAATAAAAGAGAATTCTAAGCAAAGAATGAGGCGAACTGCCAAATGCAATGTAATTCTTCAGTTGAGGCATAACTTAGCTTGAAAATTAGTAAAAAAAGGCTCTCGTAAAATAGTTGAACCGGAAGCTTGCTGTAACATTCAATAATTTTAGTTACAAGGTCCTAAAAACTGATAGACACCACACTGAAAATAAAATCAGGAAAAACATCAGAATTGAAAAGGCTTCAAAATGACGGGAAAATGCAACAAAGCGAGAGGTCTTGTGAACACAAAATGCAAGCACTCAAAAACAATTTACGAGGAAAAATTCCAAAATATTTTTTGGAAAGTGTGAATAACGAACCACTATTATCATTTTCGTAATAGTTTTTTTAATCGAAATTCTGCAACTGCTGTGAAAAATTTCACACGGAAGGTGTTATTTTGGGGGATTTGTCCACAAGGGAAAAGGAAGCGAAAACTGTTTAATGATTGCTTAAACTGCACGCAGTACTTTTATGATACGTTTAAAAGCATTTTTCCTGACGCATCTGTTTTTTTCAATCATGAACTTCATCTTGGTGGTTTTTGCTCTGGTTTGTGTACCGGTGCTGGTTCATCCGATTGACTCGTTTGGAGCACCAGAGCCACCTGCAGGAATGTACAAAATGGCAGAAGAAGGGGAGAATATGAAATCTGAGGCTGACGAAGCCGGCATGTCAGAAGAGCAATTTTACCGCTGCTTCGCGGATATCAACTGCAAATTAGGTAAGGAAGCTTGAAAAAAGTGCAGCTCACCTTTTTTCCCTTCATTTGCTTTTCAAAGTTACAATAATATGCATTATTTCTCACGTTATTTTTTTTCTTTGTACGCCGTAACTTCCTTAATATTTCATCAAACTTCATTCATGAGGCCTAATTTTAAAGATTTTTTCGACCTCTATCCGCGCAAAAATAAACAAGAAATTCCCCTTTTTGTTTTAGTGCTGTCATCTAGGAGGAATGATTTCGTTAAAAGTAAATTTCTAAGGTAAAGTTCATTGATTTTGTCTTTTAGGAAGTGCTGCAAATATCGTCGCCTCAGAGCAACATTAAGATACCTTAGTGTTATTTCTGGGATTAAATATTTTGCTGTTGCTCTGAAGCACGATATGCAGATATGTTCACAAATATTAACATGACCGTTATATTTAAAAAGAGCATAAAAATTGTAAATGCGTCCATCAAAACCATCAAATGTTAAAGCGCTCACTGTACTTTTCTATCTGCATTTATCACGTATCAGAAATTGAACTATCTCTTATTTTGTATCAGAAATTAATTTATCTCTTATTTTGGAGTTTGTTCAAGAGCAAATGCTGCGTATAGGCAAGTTATTTTTATTAATTTAATTATTTTTAGCATTTAGAGTTTGTAATTTTTCACGCTGTTAATATAGCAAGCAATCAAATGCTCCAGTTAATTAATTCATATAAATGAGGAGACAAAACCAATTAAAAAGGCTGCGTCTCAGTCTCAGTGTCGCTGTCTGTGAAATAAATAAACACAGTTCTGTAAATTGTCTGCGAGATAAATATCTGTGTTCTCCCCCATGCAATAAAGTAATTGTTTCATTTCTCACATCAGATTTTTTTTTTTTTTTTTTTTTTTTTTTTTTTGTATTTAACACGAGAATTGCCTCTTGCACGCACCAAATTTCTTGTTGGGCCGCAACCCCTTAAAATATTTCAATTTACCAACTTTTAACGAAAAACAAAAATTGTCTTGCGTAAACGCAGTACGAGAAAGATGCCAATTGTAGTAACTCTCTCTTATTTGTCCACCACTTTTTTGCGCATGAGGGAACAGGCACTAAGACTTCTATTGGCGTACTAGAAGGTTCTAGTGTTAATCAACTGTGGCAATTCTTCTGATCTGAATCAAATCAAATTCATGAGATCATTCGCCCTCATGACCTTCAACATAAGATAAAGTCATTTCTGCAGATACTCCCTGTTTATTGTGATGTAGTATATAAGAATAATACAACCTTAATTTTGTTATTAATAATGTTCATATTCTAGGTCCTGAAGTTTTCCAGCAAGTAAAATATTGTTACACTTTGCTCTCACCGGAAGTGAGTATATTTTATCATTGAAAAGGGGTTTTGATTGTTTGTCCTTGATTGCTTTCTTTTTGGAAACCTAACTAAGCGTTTCAGAACACCTAAAGCAATAAGAATAAAATACTTTTGGATTTTTTTTTCTTTTGGATTACATGTACGCCTTGCAACAAGTCCATTGTCCCACGTAAAAAAAAGTAATTTACGCAAGCAATTTACTTAATTATGTGACAGAAAATAGTTAGCACGCTAGGAAAAACATCACACATAGAAAAAAATTATTAGTTAGTATTTATACAATAAAGAACAATGTAGAAAAAATTATTTCCATCAGAGAAGCGTTGGCGCAAAACACCGTCTGAGGAAAAGCTGAACAGCAAACCAATGGCCATTGATTAAGGACATGACCTCCCTTACCTGTAGCGGGCACATAGATACTGATTGTCTATCCATACTCACACTAGATTATCTACGAATTCTTGGGTTAATAATACACGGTCCTCATTGAGATTGTGCTACTTGTTTGGCATTCTTCGGGAATATGATCTTGACGTTAGACTTCTGACAAAAAGGCAATTCCATTTTATCAGAAGTATCAATTCAGTGCCTCTTATAAGAAAGCCACCTCACTAGTGCCGTGACGTCATAGCAAGGGGTGGCGAGGACTTTGACTCAGCCTTCTGTTGTTGCGTCACACTGTGAAAACGATTCAGAAACGTTCCTGGAAAATAATAGGCAGCTGATATGCCCAATTTCTACCAGTAACATATCTCGCAAAAACCAGGAACGTTTTCCGCTGAAATTCAGTAACCTTCCTGAAAAATCCAGAAATCTTCCCATTTAAAGCCAGTCGTGTCCCCAGAACTTAAGAGTAACCTTAGGTAGCGATAATATAACAGCTTGGCACCTTCCTGATTGATCAAGACAGTTGCAAAAGCGGTATTGCAAAAAAGGCCAAAGCTAAGCCAGAATTGCAGGTATTAAGCATCTCGCTTGTTTGCAATTCTTGCAAAGCTACGTAGTCCATACTTATTTGGTCCCTTTGGGAATTCAATCAGCATGGACGAGCCGTAATCAAACGGAAGCCGATGCACTTTATAAATACTCTTAGTTAATCTTTAAACTGGGAGCTAAAAATATTTTCTACAACAGAGAGAAGTCTGCATTTAGGCAACTTGTAGCAATTCAGGAAACTATTTGACAATGATACTTGATATTTCCAGGAAGTGGATGAAAACCATTGAAGTCCCGAAACGTTACACGGAAACACTCAGGAACGTTTCGGAATTTTTTTACAGTGCATGAGGACTTATAGGTCCGTTCTGACGTGGCTTTCCTGTAGGAGATGCTGATCTATTGCAGCACAAACTATCCCACAAAGACTTTAAATATCCTTGTTTCATTGCATGGACTCTATATGGAACACGAACTCTACAACTATATGATGCAATTGAATTTTGAAGATTTTCAGGAAAGGTATTTAAATAACTGTTTTTGGCTTAGTAAGGAACATATGAGCTAAGTCTAGTACGGAGCAGGAAAAGTAGTATATAAATATTGTTTCGGGAAAAATTAATTTAGAAGTAGAGAGCATGCTTGTCATAAAGCTCATGCAGTTGAACAAGGGTCTTACAAGTTTGGAGACTTGGTAAGAAATTGGGAAGTAACAGAAAATGCCCCAATGTAAATGGTGATGAAATTTTATTTATCACTCAATTCTTCATTTCTGCCCTCATATTAGGAGCAGTTTTCTCAAAATCTGCTTTCTGTTGCTCTTGTCTTCACATTTTTTAAAACTATATAGTTTTTTTTTAGCCTGCACGCGCAGTCGAGTAAATAGTGACGTGTTTAATTTGCATATTTGAGAAAATAATTTAAACATATGTACAGCTGAAATCCAACTACGAGTATATCCAACCGATTTCAGGATTTCAGAGGAAAAAAAAAACAAAAAACGTATAGCAATTCGCAAAAGTAATGAAGCTGTCAACGCGCTATTGCCTCTATAACTATCTAATTGCGCTAAAAAAAAAAAAAAAAAAAAAAAAAAAAAAAGAAAAAAAAAAAAAAATCAGGTATAAACGTACATTGAATTGAAAGTCTCGACTAAGACGAACACCAATTTCTGATTTAGCATTTTGTTAGGTAGTAGACGACCCCATTGTGTAAAGGAAAGAAAATATTAAATATTTTACATAGAAAATATAGCCCGTACATTTGTTCACCTGTAGACCCTGCTTTAAATTTACTCGGAGATAAAACTGTTCATCTTCCATTGTGGATTACAGCATACTCCGCAATTGTCGATTATCATTTTCTTTTTTCAGCATTTTACAAAAATATTGTAGTAGTTCAGTATTTGTAAGAAATATGTGATTTTTTTTTCTGAATGTACAAATATTTATATTACAATGTGTGTATCAGTAGTAATGTTTTTAATATATAGGTAAGCATTTCTTCCATTTTCCACAGTATCACTCATTCGCGGTTGCTACGAATAACAGCTAATACGAACAAACTCGTGGATTTTTGACATTTCATATTAACCGAGTTCAACTGTATCTGCACTTTAAGAAGGAATAAAAGATTACCATTAATGTTTTGACTACAGGAAGTAATTGAATATGCAGGATGGTTTCAAGATTGTCCAGTCGGAAATTTCGATACACCAACTTTGGAAGCAGTTAACACGGAATTTTGCACCTTGGATTATCCAGCGCAGGTAGTTATTTTTTTTCTTTGTTCCCGAAAAAATGTCGGTTGCAATTTTTACTAGACAGATTTGAATGTCCTCAAATATAAGGTTCTTTAAAGCTGACACCGGCGCGATGTATTTTATTGTTAATACATTTTTAATGAGTTTAAAATGCGATTAAAGTAAACAAAAAAGTTTTCTCTTTTTTATCCCTGATATTTGAAACGGAATTTTTTTTTAAATGGGTCTTTCTCTTTTTTTTTTTTTCTGTCTTTTATACATAAATGCTGCAAACACTTCCGCACTCTTTAACTAATATTTAAGTCAGATCTTAACTTTATGATGTTGATATTAGTCGATTAAAAAAATAATAATAAATCCTCATATATATAATAGCAAAAATCACTGATCGAGTAACGTTCTGATGTCACCAACAATGAAACGCATGATAATTTGATATTTTTTGGTAATGTTTGGACATGCAGGGAAATGCTTTATTTTGACAAGGCTGAACTAGATCCGGTAACTTGTCTGCTTAACTGGTAAGATTGTGTCATTTCAGGAGAATGGAGAAACGAAAAGTGCTCAACAATGAACGCTACCAATTGGAGTTTAGGGTAAATCCACTGGAGTTAGGGTTACGATTTCAACCGTCATCAAAATATCACCGAACAGGCAATTGCTTCGTTCAAATGTAGAAGCAATTTTCACCCGTTATACCTTGACGGGCGACTTTTTAGTTTAGAAATAACTGAGAATTAAATTTGAAATATTTTCTTATTGTAGGCAGTTGTTTCTTGTATTTCCAAGTGTTGAGCGAAGTAGCACTTCTAAAAATGACAATCCCATGTTTTTTTCTTTTTTTTCTTTTTTTGTAGATCAAAAGAGTTTTTCTAATTTTGAATATTTACCACTTCTCAACCGCGCTGTACTGCTGTACACTATCTATTACGCGTACTTTCACTGCCTAATTAGTGTATCACGAAAATCTACAGATAAACACAGAAATAGTATCATGTAATATAAAAAATACAAGCTACAGTTAGTATAGGGGAACTTTATTGTCCTGGTCTTCTTCATTTTAACTTGATTGATATTTTCACTTTGATTTGGAATTTCAATTAAATTTTTTTTTTGTTGCCATTATTTCGAATGGCATAGAATTTCATTTTGTTCTTAAAACAAAGCATTTGACGATGTAGCTTTGTTTTTATTTCACGCTAGTGGTACCCGCACGGCTTTGCCCGTAATAGAAAAATTAAAAGGTCTTTTGGTTCGCCTGTGTATTTACAAATAATGTATGGTGAATTTCCTCGCCATTTGGCTGTACCCATGTTACGGTTCCACGTTATGATAATTAAGTATCTCGCCAATTGGCTTGTGCCCAAGTTACGGTTCCACTTTATGATAATTAAGTATCTCGCCAATCGGCTTGTGCCCATGTTACGGTTCCACGTTATGATAATTAAGTATCTCGCCAATTGGCTTGTGCCCATGTTACGATTCCACGTTATGATAATTAAGTATCTCGCCAATTGACTTGTGCCCATGTTACGGTTCCACGTTATGATAATTAAGTATCTCGCCATTTGGCTTGTACCCACGTAACGGTTCCATGTTATGATAATTTCGTAATTTACTCGTCCATCTTATGATAATTTTGTTCTTACAATTGGAATAGAAAAAGAACCACATCGAATTTTCGAAAAATCGCTTCGAGCTGCACACCCCCATGCTACAAACTAACTTTGTGCCAAATTTCATTAAAATCGACCGAACGGTCTAGGCGCTATGCGCGTCACAGAGATCCTGACAGACAGACAGAGATCCTTTCAGCTTTATTATTAGTAAAGATTTTTGCCTTTGTTGCTTTTTTTTTTTTTTGAAAAATAAGCAACTTAATTTAAAAGCAACTTTATAACTTTACTCGAATGATAAGGAATAACGGCTTACTTTATAATGCTTTAATGATATGGAATAAACAGCATTACTTTAATTGTAGTTTTTATATTTTTTAGAGGAAAGTAAATGACTGTTTTGCTGATCACTGCATGGAAAAACTTACGGTAAGAAATGTTTTCCCCATTTTTTAGACCTCGGATAAAAATGAATGCCCACCCCCCCCCAAAAAAAACTTTCTTTCAAAATAAACACTTTGGATTCGTTTATTTTGAATTTTTAGCGTCAGGGTCAGATTAAGGCATGGGTACATAGGGCATGGGTACAGGGACCCAACATTTGTGGGTGTACAACAAATCTGAAGTTTTTTTTTTAAATATAGCAATTCGAAATGCACCATAGAAAAAGCAAATATTAAGTTCAGAAAAAATTCTAGTTAAAATAATAACCTCTTTCACAAAACACAAAGCCACTCAAGGCTAAGCATTACTTTTTATTGCATTTTAAATGTTATGTAATGGATATTTTTGATATTTACGGCCAATTGTAATAAGGATAAAGTTTGACGACATGTCATATTATAAGGTTTATTTATCGCATGGTACCGCTTTTACAAAAAAAAATTGCTATCTATATTTTTAGATAATATATTATGCAACATTTGATACCACTACATTTAACGTGGTTGCAGTAAAAGCTTAACTAAAAAAATATTTAATTAATGTATAATATAGTGCGACTGTGATAAGTAGAGCTGTGACTTTGACAATGTTTGCTCTTCCTTGGGCAATAGGGAAAGGTCTTTGGTATTGAGTTGAGTTGTGTTACTTTCACAGTAGTTTTTTAAAAGTATTCCATTTCAAATAAAACCAAGAACATATCCCCTTAGACGGAACTCTGCTAAAAGAGGTAAACATTGTCAAGGTCATAGCTCAATTATTCAGAGCCGCACTATATATGTTACGGTAGGGGGTACTAAATAAAGTTAGTGCCTAGTATCCCCTCAAAGCACCTTAGTCCTGTTTACCGCTAAAAATTAACATGTTGTTTCTGCTATCTGTTCATGCTATCTGAAATGTCCTTAAAGTGATAAATTACCTGCAATGTTGACGCTTAGTCAACACTATTTAAGTTAATTGTCGTTTTGTATCTGAACAAAATCAAACATTAATTTACTTTAATGGCAAAGTTGATGACATTTACCCTTTCCTGATACATCCGTTTCTCTAACTAATCACTGTCATTCCATTTGAGTAAGACTTGTTTATCAAAAATTATCAGCCCTTTAGTAGTCAGCGACGTGTTTAATTAACATTGGCAAAATTTGATAAAGAATGTGTAATTAGGATGCCAAGCAGTTTTACGCATTTTCATCATCAAAAACCGTTTTATGAACAGCACCCGATTAGCAAATTTTCTGAAAGCAAGTAGGGACCCTCTTGAATTGCGCAATTGAAGAAAATACTATAGAATTTCACTCGCACATTTTTTTCTCATGGAATATGTATGACTTTTTGCTGCAATACTAGTGTGCAATTATTTGGTACTCAATATTTATTTTGCTCAGATCACAAACCACATGACAACTATTTCACATAGGCCACAACCTAAAGGATAATGAAGATTCATTTCGGTTATAAATTCATTTATTTTTTTTAATAATGTGGCTTCAATTCACAAGTTGAAGCGAGCCATGTCTACGGATTCTCAGTGATGCGATAAAATTGCTTTGACCACCACTTTGTTGGCCCTTTCAGCTTCAATCAGATGGTATTGGCCTTCAGCTCAGCTATTCGCTATTCCAGGGACGCAATTGAGTTATGGCCACTACATAAGAGGAACTGAATCATCCGCATTTTGGTTCCAAAACTGTCCGTTGTCAAAATTAATAGTATTTGTATAAAATCCTCGTAGCAGAAAACTGGTGCTAATCTTTAGATGAGCTGCTTGATTGATGTTTGCGTTGTTGATTCCTTAAATGAAGAAGATTTAATTGATGCGTAATTAAAAACAAGAAAGGTGTGAAAATGAGTTTCATTGCAGCAAACTTTTTTCCGATACATTTTTGTTGAATTTGCAAACTAAGTTATCTTCCTAGATTTACCTTAAGTGACATGTTACTCAATTAATCATCATTTTTCTTACGATATAGCAACCCGCGAATATTATAATAATCTATATATATATAAATGGATGTATGTTTGTGGGTATGTGTGTATGTTCCTTATACAAATCCAGTTTTCGTCGGATTTCTTCCAAATTTGGCACAAAGGTAAATTGTTGCTCAGGAATTCATACGGGCGGGTTTTTGGAATTTTAAAAACACCTAAAGAGGTCTAGTTTCATATTTTGGGACATAAAATTGCTTTTTTCTGCACGAACTATTTTTTGTATAGTTATGAATTTAGTATAAATGAAAAGCCCGTAACTGCGCTAGATGAAGTTTCTTCAAAGATTGACTTTAATCGTTAAATTTGTGAACCTTGGTTCAAAGCAAATGAAAACGGTTGTCAACACATAACCACCAGGAGCTATTTTAAATGCAATCAACACAAAACGTATCCTAAACGCTCGCCGTCAATGCTTTTAGCGATAAGCGTTAAAGCATGTTTGGAGCGAAAACCGTAGATATAATAAATGATGCTGTACATCGTTTCTTAAACTGCGTCCTGCGAAGCCCCAGAGGTCCATTGATGCTACTAATGGTGCTACTTAATTTGAATGCTACCGTTTAATTGTAGTTTTTAAATATTGTTTAAATATAAACTCCACATTAGTAAGGCTTCGTGTAATTTTTAATCAGTGTTTATCCCGTCAATAGCAAGAAAATACAAACATGGGTAAGGTAATAGTATTGCATTCAATATTGACGTTCAATCTTCGACTGTTTCAGCATCAGACTACTTTTATTAAAACCACATCTATCATCCTTGCAACAGAAATTTTATTTAATGCTATATGATCCTTATCAAACCAATTTGCAATTTGTAAATTTTCTTTATACTATTCCTTGATTTACGTCAAATCCTTAAGTAATTCGGTTCAACTATATCGGTATTTGTGAATCTTGGTTCAAAGCAAATGACAATGGTTACCAACATATAACCACCAGGAGATATTTTAAATGCAATCAACACAAAAAGTATCCTCAGCAATGGCTGTTAATGTCGATTAGCGACAAACGCATAGCATGTTTGGCAAGAAAGCCGAACGAAAAAGAAATGCTGTTTCTCAGTAGTTCTTAAATTGCACCCTGCAAAGACATAGGGATGGATTGAAATCACCATCGGTGGTTCTTCTTCAATTTATTTGCGCATTTCGCTAATAAGTTTTCAAGTAATAATACCGTAACAGTAAACGAAGTTTTGATCTGTATTTTCTATACATAAACAGCACAGAAAATACCCAAATGAGATAGGTATTATCGAAGTACAATCTTCAGTTTTACAATTAGAATACTAAATTTATATTAAAACGACATCATTGCATCGGAAACATAATTTAATATTGTATTATCCTTAAACAAATCAATATGTATATGTTATTTATACTATTCCATGATTTACCTAATTCGGTTCACCTAAGTATCACAGAAATCGCTCCAGGTTATCAGAGACCAGGGGTAAAAATACTAATATAGCTAATGAATTGCAAAATAATCATTTTTGTGCATAGTAGCGTAGATTGAATTTATCTTTCAAGGGGGAGGGGGATAGTCATGGGGTTCATTACATGTACATAAACTATCATACTAGGATTTCTAATGTGTGGTAGAATAAAAGACTGTGCACCTTTAGACTCGAAACCACACGCAAATTTGATACGGCGGAATTCATAGTTTTAGAAGGGTAAAAGTTTAAAGTTTGAAAAATGTAAAGAAATATTTATTTACATTTAAACTTTTAAAATGCATAAAATGTCTCCATTTTTTAGTAAACAGATTTCTTAATCGTTTAAAATTTTATATTACTTTAACGCTCGAAGCAATAGTACACCTGAAGGAGCAGCTTCGCTGACTAGCAATAATTTTAAACCAGTTAGCGGGTATGAGGCAACTTTTGACATGAAGAGATTGCTACTGAAATGGACATGATGAAATATTACGCCACATTATAAAGTTTTTTCGTTTTAGTCTTCATCGTGAAATTAGTTGAGCAAAGCTCCATTTTCAGTTACCAGACTCTCAGTTCGATAACTTTTATTGTAAACAATCGAAAAATATTACTCCTTGTAACTACCACTAAGTAATTCAACCGTCATTGAAAAAATGCTGTAAGATAAAAATGGACACGTATCAGTGTTATAGAAGCAACTCGGTTCACAGTGGAGGGATAAGGTGAAACAATTTGTATCGCACGCATATTCGCTAATCGCAATACATCATTCTTTAAACTTTAAGAAATTAAAATCTCTAGTGAGACTTAAGTTCTGTATCACGGTCAATAAGTCAGAAGGGCAGGCGAATAAGTACTTTAAATGCATGTTAAATTTACCTTTTTCCCATATAGATAATTTTATGTTGCATGCTTAAGGTTGGGTTCATTCAAAAATGTATTTCATTTTGCTGCTGGAAGGGGGACTAAGAATTGTATTTAGGAGCAAGATTTGAGTTAAATTTAAGAATTAGAAAATTTTGAATAATTTAACTTTTTAGTATTTGGATTACGTTTCTAAACGTGGAAATACATTTCCTTCGTTTTGAAGCTGCGGATATGGGGAACAGAATGTGCAACAAGCTTTTGTAAAACATAAACAAAATAATTGTCTACTATACAGTTGTAAGTAGAAACACGACGGTTTTTTCCTTCTTTTAATTTCTTGGCCTGCAAATAATTAAAAAAAAAAAAAAAAAAAATGACGCGGACAGTGACCAAAATGTGCACACCTATTTCTTTTTCTGTTAGGCAGTTCAATTGACGGGTTTTATAGAGTTCGTTCTTTATGTTCGCGTCCACGTACTCCATTTTTAATGCTTTATATATCTTAAAATAATAACTGTAACTGTTTCTATGGTAACTATTATTCAGTAAACCATTCCTACCCCTGATTAGGACTGTGCCTCTGCAAATTAAAATTTCGATGTTCTCAAAGGAAAACTTCAGAGCAGCAAACTTAAATAAGTGCTCTTACTACATGCATCAGTTTGAGTTATCATGTACAACATTTACGGCAAGTGTGAGGTTTTAAAAATTTGAAATAAAATTTTAATCGAGACAAATTTTGAATCGTTGCAAGACACCAATATTAATATCTAACTGTCATTTTTGCCTACGAAAATAGAAATTTGACACAAATATAAGAAATAAAATGTAGTTGACGTACGTCTTTTTATGCAATTTACACTTATCTAATATTACTCCATGGCATGCTACTAAATCGCCACGGAAAGGGCAAACAGACACATTTTGTGAAGTTATTTATGCTAAGTGAACGTTTTCTACGGAATGTGCTTACATTCCTGAACACTTACAAAAAATTATAAAATGAGTCTACCTAACCTGTGAAACCTTTAAAGTAAAAACACCGCCATTTATCCGTAAAACGAAATGTTAACGGCTATTGATAACAAAGACCGAATTCTTTATTTTCTGTACAGTGGATTATCTGTTTAGCTTTTGGGCCATTGAGGATGATTTTCATATCTGAAAATATTGTAACGGTGGCATATTTTGCATATATTTGTAACTGATAAAAGCCATTGAATTTATTCACGACTCTTTCTAGGAAAACACCTCAAGATTTTTTTTCTTGAATAAAATGTATGTGAAGAGTACTATAGCATGCTTTAATGTCTTGAGGTATACAAAACCGTCAAAGACAGCACAACGGTTTTCGTATTCGAAGCACCACGCAAAAGGTTGTCCCATAAGATATGCAAGACAATCATTTGTCTCTGCATTAAGACATTGGATGTACCGCCCGTCTGTTTCAACAGCAGACAACGTGCCAGTGGACACGGCAGAACCAAAGAATATCGTTGACAGAACCCCGATAACATGTCTCATTGCTTTTTCGTTTTTACTTGATGCTATTTTTCCTGCAAATGCTCAACTTTCTGTGCTATTTACAGTCTTTTGAAAATTTGAGCCTAGAGTAGTGTGAATGCAGTTTTTTACTCTCATTTAGATAGAATTCATCCATTTAATTATCTAAATGATATGTTGCATTGAGAAGCACCCGGGCAACGCCGGGTAATAAGCTAATGTATTCATAAATACTGGAAACAAGGTTGGATCCAAACCTGTCTTGGAGCCAAAATGTCGGATAAGTTGGCCTGTCCTTTTCAAGGGATTTTAGTATGAGACAACTGGGCTGTCGGTGTATTGCATGTAATAGTCCTTACCGTGTCTAATGAAATGTTGGTCAATAACTTTTGGAGTTCCCAGAGCTGGGGGTTCATGGGCCTACTGGTAAATCCGGTCCTGTTTATGAGGGGTTCAGGACGTTTTTGAAGCATCCTTGTCTTTTCTCCAGCATCAATGCTTTGGCGTAGATTGGGGTTTCGCTTAAGAGGGTCCGGGACACAAAAATCGTCAAGTTTTGAATTTTTTTTTTTTTTAATCGTCTGAAAAATTACTCCGTTTTTTTCTGCTTAAGAGGACGTTTGAATATTGTTTCTATCTTACATAGAACAAAAGATATAATTATTTTTGTTGCATGCATCTAACTAATGTGTACTTAACTTTAAAACTTTAAACGCGTTTTTCTCCATGATGCAATTTTTACGATTTCTTGCGTTCGAACTCTTATAAGTCAGGAACCGATAAGGATAAAGTAATGGAACTTGGAGCATATCTTTTTCAAACAGTTTACTTTAATTTTTATTCGGCGAATTTGAAAAAAAAAAACGTTTACAACAAAAATTATGATTTTTTTTTTTAAGTATCTTCGAATTTTTAGAAATTTTTCTTCAAAAATTTTTTCATTCATTGAATCACTATTTTTAAAATCGCTGAATAAAAATTAAAGCTTAGATATTTGTGCGTAACTTATTTTAAAAAAATTGAAAATTGATCAAGGATATTTTGAGTTATAGCAATTTAAAGCAACCCCATTAAAAAAAAAAAACTATTAAAACTTGAATAAAATTTTTTTTTCATATTTATGTTATGATTTTGCTTATTAAATAAATGGTAAATTAGTGCAAAAAATTTCAAAACTCTAAAGTATATAATGAAAAAAATCAAAATATGTCCCGGACCCCCTTAAATATAAATATTTGGGAAGAAAACATCGATATTTTAGTTTTGAACACGATATTTTGAAACACTGATGTTTTTTCATAGATATCGCACCTCTACTGTCAATTATTTAATCTTAAGCGCCTATATGCAACTAATTCACTTTAATGCAACTTCTGTAGGAATTATGCAAGCAGCCAGAGAACAAGAAACGATGTAATAGACTGAAAAAGGCAGCGGTAAGAATAAATTTTGTCTGTATCATACCTTGTAGCAACACCGACGCAGAGAGGTCATGATAGTTCTCACAATTGCCATATTAGAAATGCTAATAGTGTTTAACTCAAGGATTCTGGGAGTTTGACCTCCTCCTTCCAGCCGTGCGGCTGCAATAATGTTTGAATAAAATTATTTACCTTTTGTAACTTGTTTCATGACGTGGACAGTTTCAAACATGTATTATTTGCGCCAGGCTTTAAACAGCAAACAACGAGCTACATTCTTGTTACAAAAAATAGAACCGAATAATAATTGACGCATGGTTAACGAATTATAAACTCATTTACAAGGAATCAAAAATTTAAAAAAAAAATCGTTGGAGTGAAATAGCAAAAATCAAGCGATTTCCATTTTAAACCTACCTAAAAATTTTTCTGAAGGTTCTAGATAAGTGTCTGGCTTTAAACCGGAGAGATTTCTGAAACCTTCAGAAATATTACAGGAAAATTTCAGGAAGGTTACTGAATTTTAACGGAAAACGTTCCTGTTTTTTGAAAGATATGTTACTGGCAAAACTTGGGCACAATAGCTGCCCGCTATTTCCCGGGAATGTTTCTGAATTGTTTTAACAGTAAGGGTAAAAACATTGAATTTTTCCAGCCCGGATGGCAAACCTATCCTGAACTTCTCGAAGCGTTTCTTACTTTATTTCTTTTGTTAAATACACTCATGTTTGTGAAAATTGCAACACCAAGAAGGAATTGTGCAAATGAACTGAAATTCACAGGAAATGTATAGCAGGATAAGATGTGCAAATGATTATAATTACAGAGACGTCGCGCATGCGGGGACCGAGTTACGCCCTCTGAACTGCGGCGTAGACTCTGTACATAAATGGCTCTAAAGGTATTTTGGAATCATTGTATGATTATCTGACAATGGTAGATGAGTCTCTAGTAATCAATATGCCTCGTACAAAACGCACAGCGTCACACGAACGAGTAACATAGTTCGAATGGGGCCGCATGATTTGCTTGCGTGAGGGTAAACTTACGTATAGAGAATTAGTGCCTGCAAGTGGTGTAATGCGTCAACTGTAATGCGTATTTGTAAAAGATGGACAGAGGACGATGCAATTATCCGAAGAAATCGCACCAGACCGCGCAACTGAACGACGCCACGGGATCATCGACACCTCACCCGCTTAGCAGTAATGGATCGTATAGAGTCTTCTCTTACGCTAGCACAACGTTGGGGTATGACTATACAGGTGTCACACTTGCTGCAGCCACGGTTCGTGGCATATGCTGCGCCAAAACCTGCATGCAAGGATTCCCCTAAACTGTAAAAACTATTCAGTAACGTTCCTGGAAAATAATGGGTAGCTGACGTGCCTAATTTCTGCCAGTAACATATCATGCAAAAATCAGGAACGTTTTCCGCTAAAATTCAGTAACGTTCCTAAAATTATACCGGAAACCCACCTGAAAAATTCAGTAATATTCCAGTTTAAAGTCAGTCGTGTTTCTGGAACTTTCGCGAAAACTTAGGTAGGTATATTATAATAGCTTTGCACCTTACTGATTTATTAAAAATGTTTCATAAGCAGTATTGCAAACACGGCCAAAGCCCTTTGGGCGCTTTATCAGCATGGACAGGCCATAATCGACCTGAAGCCGATGATACACTTTATAAATACGCTCGGTTTATCTTTGAACTGGGAGCTAAAAATATTTTTCACAACTGTGAGAGATCTGCATTCGTGCATATTGTAGCAATTCAGGAAACGTTTTACAATGATACTTGATATTTCCAGGAAGTGGATAAAAACCATTGAAATCTTGAAATGTTACACGGAAATACTCAGTAACGTTTCGGAATTTTTTTTTTATAGTGCATACAGGATTCTCTTTACCCTCAATCATCGTCACTTTCAGCTTCAATGGACCCACCAACACTCCCAGTGGCTTGCGAACTAGCAACAGGTAGTGTTCTCGGATGAGTCCAGATATAATCTGCACTATAACGATAGACATGTACTCGTTAGACGTTGCACGTGGGATCGTCACCTCCCAGAGTGTGTAATTGGACCTCATACCGGCGTAACGCCAGGCGCCATAGTCTGAATCGGTATTAAATATAAAGGGCTGTCCTATCTAGTCCGAATTACGAGTAACCTCAATAACGAGCGCTAGTTCAGGGACGCTGTGACGCCGGAGGTACTACCCTTTCTTCAGAGAATCCCTGGTGCAGTGTTTCAGCAGGATAATGCACGCCTACATGTCACACGTAACGTATTCTTCGGTGCACGACAGGTTACGCTACTTCCTTCGTCTGTCCGTTCTCCGGATAATTAATTAAGCATGTCTCGGATTGCGTTAGTCTAAGACTCGCCCATGTGTCTCGTTCGGCATTTTGTACGGATGAACTTTGGCTTCATATTGAAACGATATGGGATGTCATTCCCAATCGTGACATTCAGAACCTCTATGATTCGATGCCTCACGATTATGCCAAAACGTGTACAGGCTCGCATAGCTGCGGGTAGCTAGATTCGATATTAATTTACGCCAGTTATTTTCATCTCATTGATCCGTAATTTTGATCGTTTATTTTTAGCACTATGAGTAATATGTGCAGCAAATTTTATCCTTTTCCAATGAGTCCTTCATAATGTTGCAATTTTCACAAACATGAGTGTATTAAAAAGAAATATTAAATATCTTAGTCTTAGACGTGTTTTACATAACTATGGAACTGTTTAATTTGAATGTTTTTAAAAATTAAACCATAGAGGTATAACAATGGGTAGAGAGAGCGAAAGTTCAATAAGCAGAAGTGGGATCCTGCCTGCATCACGTGAGAGAAGGAAAAAGTTTACCATATTTGGCAAGTTCTCTTAGAGTTGTCACGCACGGCGATGAACTGTTTTTTAAATTGTACTCCAGTCAAATCCATGTCCCAATCACGTGTCTGTAGCCTGCTTGGTTATAGGTCTTTTGGTCACTCGATGAAGAAGTCATGCTCTCTCTCTAGCCCATTATGCCTCTATGATTTAGACTGATTATTGTATTTTTGCAGTTAATGGAACTCGATTAAATATTTTTGTTTTACTTACTTTCTTTCTGAAATATTTCAGAAATGCATAGATGACCTCATTAAAGAAAAGGTGATGTCAGGCGAGTGCGAAACGATAGCAGCTAAAGGAAGGCCGTTCTGAGTTGCTTCACGTGGGATGAAACGTGCAGTGCGATTCAGGAATAAATCAATTCTTATTTCAAGTTCTTGTTTATGTTAACTTCAATTTGTGGAATTTTTGAGCCAGAAATAAACAAATTCGAAACCAATTCAGAGTTATTCTTGTATTTGAACATTTATTTTAAATTATCAATAAGAATCCTCATATATATATAATAGCCAAAGAGGGAGTAATGGTCCAGACATCGTCAACAATGAAACTCACTCTCCACGGTATGATAATTTGATAATATGTTTTGGTAATGTCTAACATAAAGGGAAAGGCTTGATTGTGACAAGGCTGAACTGGATCCGATAGCTTAAGTGTTTTACTGGTAGTTTTTGAGTGAAAATATTTTCGCGAATACAATACTTCCTTTTTTGTAAAAGGAAGTAAAAACGGCTAACTTTATAAGCGGCATTTATTGTACTTTAAATCAACGGTTTATTGAAGCAGAAATTATAATATAAGTTCATTATATCTTAGATGAAAATTATGGTATAAACTCCTGTTATATTTGGAGAAACTTTCGCAACTCTCTTTAAAAATGTGTTGAAAAAAAAAAATTGTTAACTTCTGTCATCTAATTCTACTTCTATCGACAACTAACTATAGAAAACAATTTCCAATGTGATAATGCCACAAATAACTGATTAATTATCAAAACTAAACGTTTTTAAAATTCTTTAATAATAATTTTGGGGTTCTAGGAAAAAACGTCCCCAGCAAAACGTCCCCGGAAATAACATCCCCGGAAGAAAAGTCCCCGGAAAAAATGTCCCCTAGGAAAAAACGTCCCCTGGAAAAAACGTCTCGTATAAACAAAATTGAGATGCTAAGTTTTTTTTATCATTTTATGCAATCGTTTAAAATTTTATCAGCATTTGGTTGAATATATTGAATTAAGAAAGGATTTTAGTGGTGCCATCTGTTAAGTAGCTGGTTAACAAGACGCGTACGTCGCTGCCTTTGTTAATTGCTCCAATCCCCTACAGTAGTACGGCTCTAGTTAACCAGCTAGCTAATAGATGGCGTCACTAAAATCATTTTAATTTCATGTGTAGTTTTCTTGTTACTTTAAGTTAAAAACTGAATTTCGAATTTTAATGGGAGATTTTTTTTTTCTCTGTTTTTTGTAATCGCTAAAAGTGAATTTCAGGTTTTAATATTTTAATGCTTTGCTGCGTCCCTGCTGAGGAAACTGTGCAGAGGAAAATAAGAAACTGATGTCAAGTGCGCGTGCGCTGCTTTGAAAACTACATTTTTGCCGCCAAAAGACTCAGTTGCATATGACTGCTTGAAGTGGAAAGTATAGTTAATATTTGTTGAAATGCAAAATGCCTTTAAGGTTTACAAAATCAAACAAAGGTAGAAATGTTTTGCACGATGAGGGATATTCCTATGTTAAGCAAAAGAACGGAACAGATGAAAAAGAAATATGGAGATGCGTAGAGTGGTACGTTAATAAGTGTGCCGGACGAGTTCACACACGAAGTGGTGAAGTCATCAAAAGACGCGGATGCCACAACCACGTTGAAGCAACGCCTCCTAAATACTAAATGCCTAACAACTTCTAGCTTTTATCATAGTACCTTGACTGCTGCCATCTATGGAAGATATTAGAAACTAATAGCTAAATATTTAACAATTTAAATCTGCGTTTGTCAGTTTTTTACCCGCGGATCGGAAAACTATTCTCGGATCGATAAGATGTTAATTTATATATATTTGATAAAATAAATAAAGAAAGAAAGAAAGAGTCATTAAGAAACAAGTAATTTATTTACTAGCAATGATATTTAAATGTAAAGAACAATTACTGCAATTATTATGCGTAATTAAGTAAACCTTTAAGAAAAAAAAATACAAAAAACTATAAAAAGCAATAAAAAAATCAGTATAAAATTATTGTAAAAGTTATAATTTCTATTAATTCATTTATTTTTTAAAAATAATTAGAGTATGTATGATACATTTTTATAAATTTTAATAAGCATTTTTGTTCAAATTATCGTGGACAGGTCTATGAGCAGGGGCGGACTGGCCCGCCGGCCTGCAAGCCGATGCGCCCTTCCGCCTGTGCGCCCTCGAAAGCCCACTGTGTGCCACTTTGTTTTGTTGCTATCGGTATTTTTTAAAATTTTTAATCAGAATTTTTTAAATTTATTTATTTCTTTATTTTTACTCCCACAAATTTGTGTGACTTCGTTTCTTTTTTTTTCATTTTTTACGATCTTGAACCTGTGCACCTCCGTTTTTTTACGCCCTCGAACCAGTGTGCCTTCTGTTCCCCCCCCCCCCCCACCATCGAACTTTTTTTTTTCTGCATTTTATTTTATTTGCGCCTTAGAACGTGTGAGCCTTCGTTTTATTTTTCCCCCTTTCTCCTTTCTTTCTTCTCTTCATTTTCTTGAGCCCTTGAACCTGTGTGTGCATTTTCGTTTTTTTGCCCCCTTAAAGCCAGTGCGCCTTCGGGGATTTTTTTTGAGCAATCACGATTGCTTATTGCTTTCATTTGAGCGTCCTTGATGTCCGGTTCCTTTTTCAGAATGGACCAGGGGCCTCTGCAGGGCCTGATTACTGAATAAGCCAACTAGGCCCTTGCCTAGGGCCCCGGATATTTAGGGGCCCCCAAATGGCTGAAATCATTTTAGTCTATGGTTAAAATTGTTTGAGCCTACGGCTGAAGTTACAAAGCTTGAATACATGGGGCCCCCAAAAAATATTTGGCCTGGAGACCCTCGATATCTTAATCGGGCTCTGCCGTTGCTGTATTTAAAGTGCAGCAATTTTTATTTATAGGTCCGGTACCGATCCGATGGACCAGTTACTGAAAATCACAAAAAGTTAAATCACTAATAACCTTTCCAGAATTATTTTTTTGGTAGTCTTGAAGCCTTGACTAAAATTCTGTAACGAAGAAACGTGAAAAAAGCTTCTGATCAGTGAATTAAGTTTTTTTTTTTTTTTTTGAGCACTCACGTTTGCTTATTGCTTTAATTTGACTGTTTTTGGCGTCCTATCATTTTATTCCCCCCCCCCCGCCACCCTCCGCACCATCACCGTCGACCGGATCCTCACGATGCTGCTCCTCTAGCGAAAGCCTTCTCCAGGTTGCATCCATGTCCTACACACACGCGCATACATACACAACTACACACACACACACGCACACATTACACATACACACACGCATACATATAGACACCTACACATACACACACACACACATACACGCAACTACCCACACATTCATGTCTACACACAGACACAAACACATATGCCTACACACACACATTCATACACACAACTACGCCCACACACTTATGCCAGCCCACACACATACACATACTCCTACACACAAACACAAATACCCCTCATACACAAACACACACGCTTACATACACACACTCGTGATTGCGAGAAACATAATTTGAATTCAAGATATCAAAATTCAAATTAATTTTTCTTTTTTTTTTAAAATTTTTCTTTAAAAAAAAAAAAAATGCTTATATTTGAAGACCGTTAAAACATGCTATTTTTTACAAACCGGCAAGGTTTTCCCTCCTCTCCCCACCCCCCTTTTTTGCGGGGAAAATCTTTCGTCTCGGGGTCTTGTGAAAATTTTTTGTGAACGGCTGAAATGTTTTTCCCTTTTTTTTTACAAAATAATAATCATTATAAATTAATTAGTAAATATATAAATAAAACTTTATTATTAAAACTTTATAAAACTTATTTTTATATCTAGAAGTGCAAAATGCTATACAACAAGTTGGATGCATTATTGAAATGATTACATTTCAAAAAAAAAAAAGAAAGAAAACCGCACGAATCTTTAAAACGCTTGATATTCTAAAGAAAAAAAACCACAGAGACAAAAATTTCACAAGATATTTAATTCGAGCAAACGATTATAACCCAAAAGCAAAAGATAAAAACAATTCTAAATATCAGACAACATAAGCGAAGCAAATGTTTGAATTGTTTGGATTCATCGTCATAGCAACGCCATCCTTGTAATTGCCGCCAGGTAGCGTAGTTTGTGTACCGGTGGGGACACTCTTTTTGAGGCAAAGTGGTTAGGCATTTAGTATATAGGAGGCGTTGGTTGAAGACAGTGTATGCCAAAGAATGCGTATTGTAAAAAATGAAATTAAAAGAGCGGCAGAAAACACTCAAGAAGCACCTGGACGCATCATAGCCGAGGCAGTCATGAATTTGCCATTGTCAGCGCAAGCAGAACTACCGACCAAAGATTCATTGAAAAGAACGATACGGAATCAAAGAAATCGAGTTGCAGCACCTCTTCCAGAACCGCAATGCTTTTTGGATTTTGATATTCCGGTGCCATATAACGAACACAAAGGCGAAAGCTTTATTGTTTACGACAGTGGAAGAGGACCTCACCGCATAATTATATTTGGCACTAACCGCAATTTGGATCTTTTAGCTTCGGCGGAAGAAATATTTGCTGATGGGACTTTTAAAGTCACTCCCAAACCCTTTGAGCAGCTCTACACTATACACGCTGTGAAATATAATCGCAACTTTCCGTTAGTGTCTGCTCTCTTGCCAAATAAACAACAAGGGACGTTGAAAGGGTTTTGGATGAGATGGTTTGGGGTCAAAATGTCGCCACCGAAATGTTGTGGGACAAAATGTCGCGGCCAAAATGTCGCCGGTCCAAAATGTCGCTTGTCCAAAATGTCGCCGATCCAAAATGTCGCCGGGCCGAAATGTCGCCGGTCCAAAATGTCGCCGGGCCAAAATGTCGCCTGTCCAAAATGTCGCCGGCCCAAAATGTCGCCGGGCCGAAATGTCGCCGGTCCAAAATGTCGCCGGGTCAAAATGTCGCTGGGCCAAAATGTCGCCTGTCCAAAATTTCGCCGGGCCAAAATGTCGCCTGTCCAAAATGTCGCCGGGCCAAAATGTCGCCGGGCCAAAATGTCGTAGAACCAAAATTCGCTCATTCAGTTGGTAAGAAAAATGCAAATGTACAAAAATGCTGTTTAACACCAAATTTGCAGAATAAATGATTACTGCCTTTAATGAATGTCTTCGTTAAAAATGGGACTGAACTAACTGAGTTTCTTGATGAATTCTAAAAAGATTATTCCGTTTTGATTCGCAACTCTCGGCTGTTTTTCAGCAAACAAATAGAATACAAGCGTTACGTTATCTTATTTCTTGTGACTCGCTATCTACCAACTGTAAAACGTTCTGACGGCGTTCAGTTCTGACGTTCGATAAATTTTTTAAAACTTTTCTTCAAGAATAGTGTGCGTTTGTATGTGACCGATTTTTTGGGGCCATTCTACGTCAAAACCTGTGGTAAGAATTCGAACGATACCCGCAAGTACCCATATATAATTTAGGGCTGCGTGGTTTTTTTGCGTCAATTCGTTCAAGATAGTGGAGTAACTGAACGTTTTCATCGATATGCGTGACTGTCATTGCTCAAAAAATGATGAACGGAATCAAATAAAATGTTAGGAAGCAGCAGGGGGACAGATTTTGGGGCCAATAACACCAGAGGGTGGAGCAATCGAATGTTTTTTTTTCCTTTCTTTTTTTTTATCTGTGACTGATATATCTCAAAAAGTAATACAGTAGACCCTCGTTTTCAGCAGGTTTATTTTACGCGGTTTCGATTATACGCGGTTGAAGATTTGACACCTTTATTTTATTTACGCAGATGAGTTTCGGTTTTACGCTGATGCGGCAATGCAAACAGGTAACATTTTCCTCTCTTTCAAAACCCAAGCTCCTATAGATTGCAGATTACTCGAAACTAACTGCATTTTGGCGTGCTAATAATCGAACTTGGGTCCTTGGAGACATTTAATGCGATTGGTTCCAGAGCTTTTTCCATTATAGAAGTAAAGTGATTAAACTCACACAGTTCAGAACTCACTGGAAGAAGAGCTTTTAGGAGTGACAAAGGAGGTCAAAACCAACGAGGATACCGACTCCGGTGACACACCACCAAAAACGCTCACATTGAAAATTTTGAACCATTCGTAGACAATAGAAATAATCTTTTTTTCTGATTTGTTAGTAAAGGAAGATTTTATCAAGGAAATGACGCAAGTGGTCATGGATGCGTTAATGCTCAGCAAAGAATTAGAGGAAAAATTCTTAATGACTACCAAAAGAATATCATAGCCAGCTCTTCTTCATAAACAGAACACGAAATTAGTTTGTTTTCTTTATGCATATTATGCATAAAAATCGATATAAGTACACATTAAACTTTTCATACAATTAGTCATCACTAGAATGAAGTATTTTTTTATCTACGGAACCTAATCCCTATTTTGAACCCATTCCCTATTTTTGATATTAGGTCTTAAATTAACGCGGTTTCGATTTACGCAGCATTTCCGTGGAACATAACACCCGCGTAAAACGAGGGTCTACTGTACAAGGGTTAAGACAAAATTTGGTCTACAGGTATATCTTAAAGGGCGAGTTGCTCATTTATTTTTGGCTTCAGTCATCCCAAAAGGATGGATCACCGAATATTTTTAATCGTTTTATGTGACTGCTATATCTCAAGAAGTAATGCGAGGATTCATACAAAAATGTAGTATGCAAGTGAAATTAAACGAAAACAAGCCTTATTTTCGTTCTAAGTTGAGTTTCGTAATCGTTTACGTGAGTCAGTGTAATTAAATAAACAATGAAAAATATACTGAATTTAAATATGAGAGGTTGAGCAAGATATCAATAAAATCTAAATTAGCCGTGTATTCCTCTCATTTTTATAGCACTTTAACTAGCGTGGGTGTTAAATAAAAACTGAGTTTGCATTCTTATACAATTTCGTAGTAAAAATTCAATAATTAAAACAGCATTTTTTTCTGAGAGGGGAAAACTTATTTGTTTATTATTATTATTATCAGTATTCTTCCTTTCTGAATTACCAAGATATATTGAGCTAGAACTATTA
The DNA here is from genome assembly GCF_026930045.1 of Uloborus diversus. Lineage (NCBI taxonomy): Eukaryota > Metazoa > Arthropoda > Arachnida > Araneae > Uloboridae > Uloborus > Uloborus diversus. The sequence goes on from NC_072738.1 coordinate 141,242,326, forward strand.
CTTTTTGAAACTCATTTTAAAAATAAGTCTAGGTCAAAATTGATCTGAATAATCTCATTGATATCAGTTATTTCACCCTACATTGTGAAATTTTTTCTTTTCTATTTAAAATTGGAAAATGTGATTCAGCTGACAAGCGCTACTTCGCAAGCATGAAAGTATCCTCTTGAAAACCTCTAATAAAATAGCTGTTCTGAAATTGTCCCCCTTGATGTTCTATCGAATATATAAATTTCATGAATGTTGAGAATTGAAAATATTTGTCATCGCGTAGAGTCGTTTTTCAAAAATCTGGGTGAAAGACACCTGTTTTAGCAATTACGGGTTTCATTGATTTCAAAAGATTTGACGGTGAAGATTTCGACGTAATTTCAGAATTTTACTCATAAGACAGAGTTTCCACGGCAATAATCTGTCATCTCTGTTAAACATTTGTTTTGCTGTCCCAAAATCCCGGTCGCAAAGGACATACAAATGTCCTCTCAGAGGAAGGTCTCGAGCAGTCTTGTTAAACTTCTTCAGTTTCATTTCCAGAAAAAGTCTCAGAACAGTTTTGATCTTACTTTAACCAACGTATATCTCACTGAAAACGTACAGTTTTTTTTTTTTATACAGTTCTTAGGGTGATGTTAAAAAATCTATGAGAAAATTAAATTTCATTAAGATACCTTTCTACTTGATTTCCACCCTGGCCCGTGATTTCGAATTTTTCTAGTGAAAGGGGAGAGGGAGGATAACGGGCATATAACCAATGCAAATTTCATAGGATTGCTATAAAAAGCACTTCCACTTGTATATATAAAAAAAAAATTCAAAGTCGGGGGCCATTCCGCCTGATCCCCTAAATTACTGACTTGTCGCTAAGGTAATAATATGCTAGAGTGAAGGAGTTATTTGTTTTTACTTCATTACGCCAAAAAATACTGTAACGGATTCGGTGCGACTTCCACTTTCTTGAAATGAAGACACAGTTCTTGATAAAAACACAGGAAATTTATTTACACTATGTACAGGAAAGATCTTCAACAACTGCTAAATTATTCATCAGCAATTAAGCAATTATCACACAACACCGTAAACTCAACGTTTACACACGTATTTACTTCCAAATACGAAAACAACACAGCGAAATGCCTCGCTATAAACAGAGCAAAAATCTTCTCAGTTCGAAATATCAATCGAAACTAAACTGTTTATCCATCGCTAACGGCTTAAATACACCGAAAAGAAATTTCTCAAATATTCCACACGCTTCTGTAAAGTAGTAGACCGTTATCAATGAAAAGAAAGAAAATAGGGGTCGTATACTTTAGCCGAATGAAAAAGGGGTTGTATATTCATTACGGGAAACTATTTACAGGTTACGTTCCTACAATAATTACTATTTACAGAATTTGTAACATTGCCCCCTTCCTAAGGACTGCACGTCCCGGGCAGTACAATCCCCAGAAAGGGTGTCGAACTTCTATCAAAAGTTTACAAATATTCACATTAATTAATAACTAAGAGATACATAGGAAACACAATAATAACAAGAAATATTACTAAACATTAAAAGCAAAAAAAAAAAAATTATCTACAACTTTTATGTTATCAACCATGGTTGTTTACGTAATACTCATGAACTATGGCCATAGTATGGGGCTAACCGATCATAATGTACAACCCTAGGTTTTGCATTAGGTGATTTTTGGATCCTCACTACGACGTCATTTAGTCGGTTAAGGACTTTGTAGGGTCCATCCCAATGCGACTGCAATTTGGGTGACAGACCTTTCCGTCGGATGGGATTCCATAACCAAACCTTGTCGCCTTCGTTGAATTCATGTCCAGTAGACCTTGTGTCGTATCGGGTCTTCATCTTCTCCGCCGCGATGTTGATTCGTTCTCGTGCGAAGTTATGAACGTCTTCCAACCGGGCCTGGAGATCCTGGATGTACTCCTCAGGCGATGCAGGCGCATCCGGAGGACGACCGAAGACGAGATCACAAGGTAGCCGAAGCTCTCGTCCGAAGAGCATCTGAGATGGGGCATATCCGGTAGTCTCGTGGACAGCACTGCGGTAGGCCAGCAGGAACAAAGGTAGCTTCTTGTCCCAATCCTGTTGATTTCTGGATACCATAAGTGAGAGATTGTTCAGGATTGTGCGGTTAAATCTCTCCACCATGCCGTCCGATTGTGGGTGTAGTGGTGTTGTCCTAGTTTTCTCAATTCCGAGAATTTGACATAGGCCCTTAAACACAGCAGAGATGAAATTCCTCCCTTGATCGGAATGAATCTGCAAAGGTGTTCCATATCTCGAGATCCAGTGTTGGACTAGAGTCTCTGCTACGGTGGTAGCTTCTTGATCTGGCATGGGATACGCTTCGGGCCATTTGGTGAAGTAGTCGATGGAAACAAGAATGTACTTGTTCCCATCAGCAGTTCTTGGTAGAGGACCCAGGATGTCGATCCCAATTCGTTCGAAAGGAGCTCCAACGTTGTACAGATGTAGCTTCCCTCTGCTTCTCTTCTTCGGTCCTTTACGAGCAGCACAGGCGTCACAAGAATGGCACCACTTCTCCACGTCATCCTTCGCCTTGCTCCAGAAGAAGCGCTCCCGAACTTTATTGAGGGTTTTCAAGACACCAAAATGTCCTCCAGTCGCACTACTATGTATTTCTTTCAGAACATCTGAAATCCTTGATCGGGGAAGTAGTAACTGCCACCTAGATGTTTTGCCGTCGTCAGATTCCCATTTCCGGTGTAGCACGCCGTTCCGTAAATGGAGTGAGTTCCATAAAGCCCAGTATCTTTTTGTTGCAGGACTGAAGATAGAAACGTCCTGCCAGCTAGGGCGTCGACTGTCACTTTCCATGAACTCCAAAATTGGTTTTATGTCGGGGTCTTCAAGTTGATCTTTTCGAACTTGGTCGTCACTCCATGGATCAGGTTCTGATGATATTGGAGTCACTGTCACCTGATAGGCGGTAGAGCTAGTCGTTCCATACTGTTTCTCGATTCGGGAACAATAGTGGCAGTTCTCAGGACAGGGTCTCCTTGATAAAGCGTCAGCATTCCCGTGAGATAACCCTTTTCGATGCTTGATCTCCATGTCATATTCCTGGAGCCGCTATATCATTTTTTAATTGTTCTTGATTAGCCGCCATATCATTTTTTAATTGTTCTTGATTAGCCGCCATATCACTCTTCACAGAGGTGATTGCGTCAAGAAGTTGTTTTAATTGTTCATCCATTGCGCGAGTAATCACCATAAAAATAAAGTCCTAATTCAAAAAAAAGTCTTTATGAAAAAATGTCCAAAGTCACTTACTCCAAGAAAGTCCAGAAGAAGCCCCACGTTGGGCGCCAAATTGTAACGGATTCGGTGCGACTTCCACTTTCTTGAAATGAAGACACAGTTCTTGATAAAAACACAGGAAATTTATTTACACTATGTACAGGAAAGATCTTCAACAACTGCTAAATTATTCATCAGCAATTAAGCAATTATCACACAACACCGTAAACTCAACGTTTACACACGTATTTACTTCCAAATACGAAAACAACACAGCGAAATGCCTCGCTATAAACAGAGCAAAAATCTTCTCAGTTCGAAATATCAATCGAAACTAAACTGTTTATCCATCGCTAACGGCTTAAATACACCGAAAAGAAATTTCTCAAATATTCCACACGCTTCTGTAAAGTAGTAGACCGTTATCAATGAAAAGAAAGAAAATAGGGGTCGTATACTTTAGCCGAATGAAAAAGGGGTTGTATATTCATTACGGGAAACTATTTACAGGTTACGTTCCTACAATAATTACTATTTACAGAATTTGTAACAATACAAACCGCCTATTCTCTTGCCATATTCACATAGCGCCTCACTATTCTTTCATTCGCCCTTAGAACAGTTTAGTTTTACTTCCATACCAATTTTTTGTCTGAATCCTTGCGTTACATCTTGATCCTTTGCTTTACATCTTGAGTATTATTATTAATCAGATTAAACGAGAAAGAGAAATCCGTTGCAGCAGCCTTTCGCATGTTTACTTTCTTAATAGTATACAGAAAAACGTATGTTTTTCTGAAAACTATTAATTTTTTGGAATTAATCTGATGCTTACGAATTAAGACAGGAGAAAACGTTTGGAATTTTTGAAGGAACTTACTTTGAAAGGCAATTAATATTCTTTCGCAACTTTTATGCTGAAAAGCATCGACGTACATTTAAATTTTTCGTACCAATTGAACTAGCGAATTTTGGGCCGGCGACATTTTGGACCGGCGATATTTTGGACTGGCGACATTTTGGGCCCGCGACATTGTGGACTGGCGACATTTTGGACTGGCGACATTTTGGGCTGGCGACATTTTTGGCCGGCGACATTTTGGGACGGCGACATTTTGGACCGGCGACATTTTGGACCGGCGACATTTTGGACTGGCGACATTTTGGACCGGCGACATTTTGGGACGGCGACATTTTGGACCGGCGACATTTTGGGACGGCGACATTTTGGGACGGCGACATTTTGGCCGCGACATTTTGGCCCGCGACATTTTGGCCGCGACATTTTGGGCGTATACCGGATGGGTTATTAAGATTGCGATCATACTGGAGGCCGAAGTTCGCTATAATAGATTTCGAAAAAGCAGCAGAAAATGCTATACGGGAAACATTTCCGTCCATTGAAATACATGGCTGCTTTTTTCACTTTTGCCAAGCTGTTTACCGAAATGTTACAGGGGAAGTGCGAAAAAATTACTGTGATGATAATAATCCAGATTTTGCACTGTATCTTCGACAACTCCCTGCTTTGGCTTTCGTTCCTAAGGGTCAAGTAGTCGAATCATATGAGCAATTATTTTGCTCTCCTTTTTTTGAAGAACATGAACAAATGCTCGGCCAGCTCTTGAATTATTTTGAGAGCACTTGGATTGGACAACTCGTGCGAGCAAACAGAAGAAGGTCTCCCCGTTATTCGGTAGAAATGTGGAACTGCCATGAAGTCACAAAAAGGAACATACCGAGGACTAATAATTCGATAGAGGGCTGGCACCAATCATTTTCTTCTTTGTTGTCTGGGGATCATCCCACTATTTGGAAATTTACTGATGGCCTCAAATTAGAGCAATCGAAAAATGAAGCTGAGATTGAACAGTGCATTGCTGGTTTCGTTGCTCCACACCCAAGAAAATCATACAAAACACGCCATCAAAATATTTTGACAATTGTTAATGATTTTGAAAATAGAAACCTTTTGGACTATTTGCGTGGTATCGCACATAATTTTAATTTTACAGTTTAAAATTGGTTATCCCAGCTGTCGCATTTATTTGAAACATTTTTGTTTGAATTCCTATAATTACACGTAAGTAACTTTGATGAAAAGGGATAATGTTAAGTTTTGTGTTAATAGTTAATTTGCCTTTTTTTATTTTAGTCCATTACAAAGTAATATGTAATTTTAATCATTAATGAAAGAAATTATATATTGTATCAATCGTTTCAAAAATTGTCCTGAGTTGAATGTTTTAACAGTCATTTTGCTATATGTTATTTTGATCAATCATGAGGTATGTAATTGTAAGGAAAAGTGAGTAAAATTATATATTTCGTCAAGTGTTTAAAATAGTTTTTTAATTTAGTTGCTTTTACAGCTTGTTTGCAATCTTTTACCTTACCTCATTGTAAGTTTCGAAATTTAAGGGAAACTGAGAAAAATGTTATATTTTATCAACCGTGCCAAAAATTGTTCCTAAGTTGAATTGTTTTAACAGTTTCTTTGCTATATTTTGTGTCAATTCACGATAAGGGGAGTGACTGAACGAAAAAGTGTGCAAAATGTTATGTTTTGTCAATTAATTTAAAAAATTCTAAATTAACTTGCTTTAAGAATTGGCTTTCAATATTTTACATCAACTCATTATAAAGTACGTAATTCTAATGAAACGTGAAAGAAATGTTATATTTAATTAACCGTTTTAAAAAATCTTTTTGGATTGAAATGCCGTAACAGTTTATTTGCATTTTTTGCTTTAACTTATTACAATACGCACAATTTTTACGAAAAATGAGAACAATATTGTGTTGCATCAGTTTTTTTTTAATTGTTAAACATAAATATTTTAATTGCGATGAGAAGTGAGCGAAATGTTGTTTCATAAAGTGACTTAAAACTTTTTCCAAATTGAATCGTTTTAACAGTTAAGTCGTAATATTTTATTTAAATCATCATTTAAATCATTTAAATGAAACTTAGAAAAAAAGTTATATTTTATCAACAGTTTCAAAAATTGTTCTTAAGTTGAATTGTTTTAAAAGTTAATTTGATATGTTATAGTTTAATTAATTTTGTAGTATGAGAGTGTAAGGAAAAGTGAGTAAAATGATATGTTTCATCAAGTGTTTAAAAAATTGTTTCTAAATTGAATTGCTTTACCAGTTTATTCATTTTTTTTAATCAGTAAATAAAGTATTTGAAATTTATCTACAAAAATTAGTTTATGTTTTTTTATTGCACTAAATGTGCTTTAAAGTTATGTTTATATATTCTATCCAATTATATAACACAATTATACTTATCTCTGAAGTCAGATGAATACTGAAAATGCCAGTCTGTAAATCGTGGCTAGATATTTAGTGTATTTTATTTCTCAGTTGCATTTGAAAAGAAATATGGTGTGCCATAATTTAAAAAAAAAAAAAAAAAAAACAGTTGACACTTTATTTTTGTTGGCCAACGCTAACTGCCACCAATAGGCTGAAAAAACTGCAGTGATTACGCTACAAAATATTGCTACATATGCTACATTTGTACTTTGACTAAATTCAATTATAATTTGGTTTCAGATAAAAGTCAGCTGAGATACAGTGAACAACGCAAATCTTCTTTCTGTCACCGGCTTGTCTGCGGATATTTTTTGATCCAAAATTTATAGAATATTCTTAAAACCATGCATAATAATTCACAAAAAAGTTTTTAATAAATTTTATTTCCTACTTGTTAATATTTTTACGTTACTTTTGTAAGAAGAAAAACTTTGTACGAGGAATAAAAATCTGAACAATTCCTTGCTTTGGCGAGGACTTTTTTTTTAATTTGGTTTTGATCGAGTTTTCAAAATCCTCACAAACTAATCCGACATTTATTTTACATGTTAATGTTATAAATCTGTACCTCAAAGCCCGACTAATGTAATTCACCCAACGCTAATTTACGGAATATGGGAAATCATTTGTCTGATGCATGCAAAGTGTACGACGCACGCTCTTTTAACACCGAATAAGTAATTAACACATAAGTAATTAAAGGCTTTTTTTTTTAGAATTACGTTTGCATGTGCACCAATATTTTAGCGGTTTTATTTAGCTTTAATAAACAAAAAATATAACGTTTAGTATAGTGTCAAGTAGCCACCAGTAAAATTTACTTACCAAATATTAAAGGTATATAAAGTATGAAGATTAGTCGTGAGCATCGAAAACTACCAGTTTTTTAAAATCGATTAATACGTATTTATTTATTTGTTTGATAACTCGTTGAATAAACTTCTTATTCGCCGTGTATAAAACATTCGTTTTCATTTTGTTAATGAAACGTTATGTCTGTTTACATACAGTAATTCACGCACAGTGATGCTCTTTAATTACCATAAAACAGAGTATTCCAACAAATACTGCACAAAATTCAATTCGTCAGTGAAAATGGTAACACACTTTGCATCTCAATTTTGTTTACACGGGACGCATTTTCATCGGGGACGTTTTTTCCAGGGGACGTTTTTTTCCTAGGGGACATTTTTTCCGGGGACTTTTCTTCCGGGGACGTTATTTCCGGGGACGTTTTTTCCTGTCACCATAATTTTGTTCTAATTTTGAAATACGGACATTGAAAAAAACATTGATACTTAAAAAAAGCCTTCCTTGAATTAAATATTGCATTTGGGGTGCCCACTCTCATGAGTAGACGTTCAGGAGCTTTATAAAATAAGAATTAGACGTATCGCCGAATCGAAGCGGTCGTAGTATTTTATCTAATATAAATGAAACATTACACTGGTAGTTTAATGCTTCTTAAGAAAAATAATCAGTAATTTATGAATCCGTAAATCAAATATTGTTTTCAGAGATTTCTGATCAATTATAATTTTCAAATTTTCTCCTTTTAGGTTAAAACAAAAGTGCAAATCGTAAAAGTAAAGTCACCGTTTTATTTCCGTTTGAGGCTCATATTTTCGAAAAGCCATAACATCTTGTGCATCACATATTTGTCATTTCCATTTTTTTTCTAAATTTTAACAAAATGTTCTTCCTAATGCGCTTAGGTGTTTTCGAATAAAGCAACATCAGTGAGATAGTGTTAATATAATTTTTCCGGAGGGTGGTGGGAAGATGCTGAAACGCGGTGAACACATTTTGTGCAGTAAGGGGGTGACGATGTGCATGTTTTGAGCGGTAGGGGGCGCACAGTGGGGTGCGAAAACGGTTAAAAAAGCTAAAAAATATTTATAAACTTCTCTCGTTTGTTTGTTTACCCAGGCATGTTATTAGGCAGCTTTTTCGATTTGTTTGAGCTCATTGTCCAAAGTTCGCAGGTTTGCGCAGCTAATTCATTTTCAGTGTCTTTCTACAGACCATTGATGACTAAATAATACTAATGGGGTCGTTTCCAAATATTTAAAAGTATTCCTTTTTCAAAGAGCATGCTTAAAAACATAGGATCAGACCATTTTTTTTCAATAATTAGTTTAAATTTGATATTTTTAAAAAATTACTCAAATCGGTACGCTTTCATTGTTCATACTTCTGCCGATGACATCACAAATGATGAAATGCCATTCAGTGTTGCCATTCACAGAGCAAAATATTTAATTCGCATCTCTACTCCCATGTATTGGCAACAATGTGGTTGATAGCAAGCGTAGAGCGCAATTTTAATTCGCTTCTTGATTATCATAACGTGGAAACGCGATAGAAAGATGCGCCAAAGAGCATCATTTGCGACATCAGGACCGCGCCTTGTTTGAAAAATCGGACATAAAAAAAAAAAAAAAAAAATTAAAAATAACTGTTGGGAAAATAAAAGTATTTTCTCGGTCCCAGTTACTTCTAGTCTATTCTATTTATATTCTACTTTCTATCTAGTCACTGAAATTAACTTCTATCAATTTCAGTGACAAAAAGTACTACTTTTGACTGAAGGACACACCATTTCAAAGAGGAAATTTTTCTAGTTTTCGTTACTGATCAAAACCGATTTTCGGGTTGAATATTCGATTATTCTTTTCTATCTTTGGACACGAGATAAATTAAATATACCCGCCTTTAATAAGAAAAAAAAAGTTATAGACTGCTTAAAATCAATTCTCGTAAATTCCCGCATTTATGGTTCTTTACCGTGTAAAGGCTCCCTTCAGCTTTGTGGTGGACGAAGGGCTCTAAAATTCCAGTTCTGATTGCCTAAGATTGCCTCTGATTGCCTGTGCAAATATATTGATCCTGAATGGGTTGAATGTAGGAAAAAAATAAATAAATTTAAGCGTCTTTTGGCGTTTTCGTCCCACTCAGGGGTGGTGGAACTATTTTGGGTTTTAGAGGTGGAGATCTTTTTCGGACTGTAGGATGCCCTTTCTTTTACATCGTGAAAGATAGCTTTCAATTTTGTTTTCTGGTATGTCCCCCAAGCACTGATCTTCCTTCTTGAAATAGTTAGTAGGTATTCTATTTCAAGATATTTGGGAAGGAGGCAATCTCTTTCCGTAACGTGAATATCAAAGATCGCTTGAAATTGCTTGTTTAAAAATTCCCTTTTGTAAATAGATCGAGGGATATCGCTGATTCTACCCCTATCCACGTATTGTCTTCAAAAATAGATAAAAATTGAGAGTTCAAAAAGTTTCTCTTAAATAAAAATCAAGCTGATGTGTGCATCACATGACATTTTTTTACTCCAATTTTAATGTCATTTTCCCATTATTGGCAACATTAATATGATTCACTAGTTTACTCTCTAAATATCACCACCAGTTGTCAAATTGAAACCAGATTTAAAAAAAAAAAACCGCCAAATTGGCGACAAAACTTGGCGACCAAAAGCCTTGCGATATATCGCCAAGTGTCCGCCAAATTATAATACCACTTGAGTACACATCGAAATTAACAATGATTTCGCCCCAAAAAGGGGCGAAAGACCCCTTTAGAAACACCCAAATGCAACCAAAAGGGAGGGGGGGGTGCACAACTATACCCCATTAGGAGTCTATGTACCAAATTTTAACTTTCTAGGACATACCGTTCTTGAGCGTTCTTATACGTTCTTAGGCACTTACTCGCGTGTGGTCGAGTTGAAAAAAAAAATCAACATTAATTCGGTGGTGAGCAAAATGGAAATTACGGCTGAATTCTGAGCGAAATTTTTTCGCGATTACAATGCTTCGTTTTTTGTAAAAGGTAGTAAAAAAGTAAGGTCAAAGAAAATTTTGAATGGAAGTCTGTGGCGCGCCTGCGTCCAGGAGAACCCATAACACCTACAGACTTGAAATTTTGTAGAAAATTACTTTGAGTCCCGGTGGTTTGCACCTGGGGTTTTGTTTTTTGAAATTCCAACTGGTTTTTTTGTAAATATTTTTTTAATCTCAAATTTCGCGTAAATTGCTTATTATTGCCTATTAAAGGGGTGAAAAAATGACTTGCATGTATTAATATTATGTATCGTTGGAACGCAATACCGCACCAAAAATTCAATACCGGTATTCGGTATTTTTAAAAAGTGATACCGGGATACCTGTAATAATACCGGTATTTAATTTCTCAAAAAATGCTTAAAAGCATATTGTTCCTTTGCCACATGTCATAATTTTGTATAAAAATTGTATTATTGATGAAAACGTATTGTATATTAATGAATTGTGTTATTTGCGAAGCGAACAAATACAAAATGAATTAACAAATGAGGCAGTGAGAGGGAAAAGGGTAAAAGTGCAAAAATTAAAAATTCGGAGATAACCAGTACAAATGGTAGGAGAACCTCTCCTCTGTTTTGGAGCAAGAGATGGAACTAGCTGTCCTCGTAGGTGCTGAAATTAGAGCATTGTTTAGCAATGTACTTAAGATCGGGACTTCAAATGTGATTTTCTCAAAAACTTTGGTCCACTAACATCCCTTTGCTTCTCACTGCTACAAATGTCATAATAAAAAAAATAGTATTAGTTAAAAACAAAATGCATCGATTGAGTTGTCGCTAAGCCTAGAACTCATTTTGTGCTCAACTTTCCTACAGTTGAAAAGGCCCTTTTTGAATTCTCGCAGGTCGGTGGTATTGTTGACAATGCGCGATACATCTCCTCAAATTGTCTAGAAGACGTCCTTCATCTTCAAATTATTCAGTCTCTTGCTTGTTATATTTGGAAAAATAATTTCGTGTGTGTGTGTTTTCTTGTATTTTGTGTATTATTATTATCATTCTTTGGATTTATACAGCTAGTCGTAATTTTTTTTCGAGAGACGATACTTTTCTAATAACCACATCATTTTCTCTTGAGCAAGAGAAGTTTGTGTTTGATTTTTATTATTAGCCGTTTTATTTGAAATTTACGATAAACTTGACTAAATTTGATGTTTTTAGTATCTTATTTTCGTTTTCGCGTTCTTTTCAAAATTCTTCAAAATTATAATTATATAAATATCTGAAAATATGTTTCAAATGATCGGTTTAACCCTTATGCATATTTTCAAGACACTATATAATTTCTAAATCTTATCTTGCCAAGCATAAAGCGAGATATGACAACCAACTAATACCGGTGACAACAAATTACCATTTGTGTTGTTAACAAGAAAAAGTTTTTGCTAAAATTCAGTACTGCTGAGACTAATATTTAAACGAGCTGGCGTGTACATCACATGACTTCCTTTTTACTCCAATTTTAATGTCATTTTCCCATTTTTGGCAATTTTAATGTGATTCAATAGTTTACTCTCTAAATATTACCACCAGCGGCCAAATTGGAACCAGATTAAAAAACTTGGCGACTAAAAGACTGGTGATATATCGCCAAGTGTCCGCCAAGAAAAACACCACTTGAGTACACATCGAAATGAACAATGATTTCCCCCCAAAAAGGGGCAAAAGACCCCTTTAGAAACACCCGAATGCAACCAATAGGGGAAGTGCACAACTAGACCCCACTAGGAGTCTACGTACCGAATTTCATTTTTCTACGACATACCGTTCTTGAGTTATGCGACATGCATACGCACATATGCACATTCGCACATACGCACATTCGCAAATACGTACATACGCACATCCGCACATACGCACATTTGCACATACATACATACATACGGACGTCACGAGAAAAGTCGTTGTAATTAACTCGGGGCATGTTTAATCTTTCCGCTGCTTTTGTTAAATGATATTCTATTAGTTCGTGCTTTTGAATCCAAATTTTTGCATCAATAAATTGATTATGGTTTTATATAATGGAAAAATAAATGTACGTGTAAAATATAAGTAGATATTTAATAAGTTACATTGAGAAAATTCTTTAATATTGAAGCTATTTATTATTTTCAGCTAATACCGGTATTACGAAACTGCAAAAACTGCTCAAAAAACGGTGTAGAAGGGCCGTGGTAGCCCGATCGATAGAGTGTCGGATTCGGGGCCGGAGGGTCCTGAGTTCGAAACTCGATGGTCGAAGACCCACCGTCGTCATTAAAGGGGACTGGGCGACGTTAAATATGCTCGTGGTCTCAATGTCCTCCAAGTGAAACGATACCTGTGGGGGTGCTAGCACCAGGTAGCTATCAGCTCCGGGACTAGTTCTAAATTCTCATTAACTGTTCGATCCGGTGATTGTGCTGCCATCTATCGGTATAAAAAAATAATGGAGGCAAAGCACTTAATATGCAGTCCTCAACATAGATACAGTTGTAACTCGGAATCGGAAACCGATGTAGCAATCTCTAATCGCAACACATCGATATTTCCATGTCAGAAAAAAGTTTCATGTTTAACGAATCGATGACATCAGTTGAGCCGTCCACTCTCAAGAGTAGATGTTCAGGAAGGGCAAATGGTTGTGGGCCGGCTGCCGTTGATTGAACGCGGCTTTAGTTTTTTATCTAATAAAAAATAAAAATCATGCTGGTAGTTTAATGCTTAAGAGAAATAAACAGCAATTTAGGATTCCGTAAATCAAATATTGTTTTCAGAATTTAGTGCTCAACTGTTACTTCTAAATTATCTTCTTGAAAAAAAGATACAAATCGCAAAAGTCAAGTTACTACTTAATCTCCGTCTGAGGCTGAAATTTTCGAAAAGACAGATCTATGCATCACATATTTGTCTCGTAAAATTTTTTATTTCCTTTTTTTTTCTATATTTATGTATTTATTTATCTGTTTTTTTTATTTCATTTTATTTATTTATTTATTTAATTTTTTATTTATTCAATTTTTCCATTCTGGTGGTGCGTTTAGGTGTTTTGATTTCAGTTGGAACAGAAGCAGTTCCCACTACATCGCCACTGGAGAACACATCTAATGTGTCCAGTGATCCACAACATAAATCTTAATTTTATGCAGTGCAAGGCTATTGATGTTAAATTACCAGAATTTTTGTCAACAGCAAATCAAAATTGTAACTGATAATGATGTTTCTTTTTTATATATTTAAATTAATTTCCTCAGAGACCCACTTGCTCAGATTTATCTCAGCATTTAAAACCGAAAAACCGAGCAATTGTTAGATGCGTGTGGTCTCTGAGGGTGTCGAGTGTAGTGCAATGGGTTAATATATTGTTTAGTAATTTCCTTAACGGAAATAAAAACATCAGCATATAGATATTAATAAATAAATTGCTTTTTTGAAACAATATTTATGTAAATAGGTATACACTGATTATTATAAAGAGATAGAGGTAGATCTATGTGAGGAAAAATAGGGTATAAATATGGGCCCAATTTCGAAAAAGTCCCCAAAGTAATTAAAAATTTGGATAAAATTAAGGAAAATGGCAGAGAATTGATTATATACAGGAGAAAAAAATATTTACAGAAATCGCAGACATAACTGCTTCTTTCAGCCCCGGCACAATCTAAGTGAACACAATTACACTCGAAACTTAATTTCCCAAAAAGGAAAATGAATGATCAGGGAAATAGAAAAAGAAAAATATGGTGCACGAAAACGCAATTCATCTCACCATCTAATGACGAAAATATCATTTTGCAATCTTTCCGCTGCTTTTGTTTAATGATATTCTATTAGTTCGTGCTTTTGAATCCAAATTTTTACATCAATAAATTGATTTTGGTTTTATATGATGGAAAAATAAATGTACATTTAAAATATAAGTAGGTATTTAATAGGTTGCATTGGGAAAATTCTTTAATTGAAATTATTTATTATTTTCAGCTAATGCCGAAAATACCCGTTTTACAAAATTACTCGAAAATGCCGGTGTCCGGGTATTGCAATCCCTAATCGCAAAATTTCGATATTTCCAAGTCAGAATACAGCTTCCATGTTTAACGAATTGACGATACCAGTTGAGTCGCCCACTCTCAAGAGTAGACGTTCAGGAAGAGACGAGAAAGACTGCGCGAGTAAAAGAGGCTGTGGTTTTTTATCTAATAGAAATGAAAAATCATGCTGGTAGTTTAATGCTTCTTAAGAGAAATAATCACCAGTTTAGGATTCCGTAAACCAATATTGTTTTCAGAGTTTGGTGGTCAACTGTAACTTGTAAATTATCTCCTAAGGGTTTAAAAAAGATGCAAATCGCAAAAGTAAAGATACTACTGTATCTTCGTCTGAGGCTGAAATTTTTGAAAAGCCAGATCTTATGCATCACATATTTGTCTGATATGATTTTTATTTCCTTTTTTTTTCTAAATTTAAGCATTTATGTATTTGTTTTTTATTTTATTTTATTTATTAATTTATTTTTTCTTCTTGTTGGTGCGCTTAGGTGTTTTAATTTGTGTTGGAACAGAAGCAGTTAACACTACATCGACACTGGACACATCCAATGTGTCCCGTGATCCACAACATAAATCTTAATTTTATGCAGTGCAAGGCTTTTGATATTAAATTACCAGAATTTTTGTCAATAGCAAATCAAAATTGTAAGTGATAATGATGTAACTTTTTATATATTTAAATTAAGTTCCTCAGAGACCCACTTGCTCAGATTTATATGAGCATTTAAAACCGATAAACCGAGCAATTGGTAGGTGTGGGTGGTCTCTGAGAGTGTCAAGTGTAGTGCAAGGCGGTTAATATATTGTTTTATAATTTCCTTAACGGAAGCAAAAACAGCAGAATATAGATATTGATAAATAAAATGCTTTTGTGAAATAATATTTATGTAAATAGGTATACACTGATTATTGTATAGAGATAGAAGTTGATCTATCTCAGAAAAAATTGGGCATAAATATGGGCCCTCTTCGAAAAAGTCCTCAAAAATAATTCAAAAATAGGATAAAACTAAGGAAAATGGTAGAGAATTGATTATATACAGGAGAAAAAAATATTTACAGAAATCGCAGACATAACTGCTTCTTTCAGCCTCAGCACAGTCTAAGTGAAGAATTGTCACAAAAACGTCTTCCCAGTGTCTTCAGAGAACTTTTCATCACGAAAATGCAATTTGCAACACTAGAGAAATATTTTTTGTTGTTTTAGAAAAAGAGTTGATGTAGTTTAATAGACAGCTTTTATATGAGGGCCCATATTTACATTTACTACGGTTAATTCACACAACTCTAATCCTTATGCAAATTTTAAATGACAGTTTTGATCAAATTTTGAAAACTAAACATCTAAAAAGCATTGATCGCAAAACATCGATGTTTCCAAGTCAGAAAAAAGCTTTCATGTTATTGATCATTTTACGATTCAGTTCTTACTTGCAAGAAACTAGACTCTTATTGGCTTAACAATACTTTATTTTATCCACAACACTTATCTGGACAACAGAACTACAATAACAACAAAAAAAAACCAAAAAAGACGAAGCAAGCTTTCTCATATAGCTGCGTAGCAGCGCCATCAGAAGAAATTAGCATAATTTGCAACACATGTTAAACGAATTGACAACACCAGTTGAGGCGCCCACTCACAAGTGTAGAGTTGCAACACTAGAGAATTATTTTTTGTTGCTTAAAAAAAGAGTTGGTGTAATTATATAGGCAAATTTTACATGGGGTCCCATATTTACACCTACTACGGTTAATTCACATAACTCTAAACCTTATGCAAATTTTAAATGACAATTTTGATCAAATTTTGAAATCTAAGCATCGAAAAAGCATTGATCGCGAAACATCGATATTTCCAAGTCAGAAAAAAGCTTTCCGGTTAAACGCATTGACAACACCAGTTGCGCCGCCCACTCACAAGAGTAGACGTTCAGGAAGAAACTCGAAATGAACCGTTACGCTTGCCGAATGGAAGCGATTGTAGTTTTTTTTATCTAACAGAATAGAAAAATCATACTGGTACTGTAATGCTTCTAAAGAGAAATAACCAGCAATTTAACATTTCGTACATCAAATATTGTTTTCAGAGTTTTGTGATCAAATATAACTTCTAAATTATCTCCTTTAAAGTTCAAAAAAGAAGAAAATTGCAAATGTAAAGCCACGGCTTTCTATCCGTCTGAGGCTGAAATTTTCGAAAAAGCCATAAGATCTTATGCATCACATATTTTTCATATCATTTGTATTTCTTTCTTTAAATTTATTTTATTTTTTTATTTATTTATTTATTTATTTTTTGCGGTTCGCTTAATTGTTTTAATTTGATTTGGCGCCGAAGCAGTTCCCATTACATCGCCACTGGACACATCTTTTGTATATGAATGCGGTATCATTTACAAGATAAAGAACAGCAAAGAGCAATAAGCTTCTAGTGAATAAAATATGACAACGTATATAAAATACAAATTGAGAATGAAAAAAGGTTAAAAAACCAGCAAACAGTTGTTTCGGCACTCTAAAATACAAGTGCCATCATCAGTGCATTAAAAACGAAGGCAAGTTCACCCGACTAAAACACAGTCGAGGCGAACAATGGAATGAGAGACGAGTTGTAAAAGATATGAGAGCAGTACCGGAAACGATGACGTCAAGGTTACGTCAGAACTCAGAGGACAGTTGCTCTCAGGAGAAAACGGCACGGACAAAAAATAAATCAAATAACACACTTCCAAACATTAGGAAAAGAGGGAGTGCTAGACAAATCATTGACAATTAAATTAGCATTTTTCCATATGTAATATGACTCCCAAAAATCTAAATCATGAATGGACGACCACTCGTGAATAACTTTGGCGGAAGAAAAAATAAAATTATGACCGCAGGACCAACAATGTTGAGCAATAGAGGAGCGTTTGAGATCCTGTTTTTTGACGTAATTTTCGTGTTCTTTTATCCGGAATTTGAGGGATCGTCGAGTCTGCCCAATGTAGGCCAATTTGCACTGGCAGGAAACACTGTAAATGCCCCATTTGTCAAGGTTCTGAACAGGGTGTTTAAGCTGTGAAAATTTTAATTTATTAACAGGAGAAAAAGTGATGGAAAAATGAAACTTTTTTAAGATTTTGGCAATTTGTAGATTGATTTTAGGAAAAAAGGGTAAGACAACGGAACTCGAATAGTTCACAGGAGCAAGTGTTTGATTTTTGTTAGTTGAGCTACATAGCTTCTTATAAATGGTATCAATAATATCAGATGTGAATCCCCGATCCACCGCAATACTTCGTAGGTAATTCAGTTCTGATGAAAGTAAAATGGAATTTGAACAAATGGCTAAAGCACGGTAATTAAAAGATCTAAAAGCAGCCAATTTTTGTTTAGGAGGATTAACGGATAACTTGTGGGGGGGGAAGAGAAACAGCAAAGGGTTTACGGAAAACAGTAGTTGTAAACGTATTGCCATGACGAGTGTTGGACACATCAAGAAAAGAAAGATGATTACCAGATTCCAATTCAACCGTAAATTGAATATGTAGGTCAATAGTATTTAGGATGGATAAAAGGTTATCAAGGTCACTGACAGACGAGTCCAAAAGCACAAAAATGTCGTCAACGTACCTAACGTAAAAATCAAATTGTATAATTTTAAATAATTGAAGTTCGAAATAGTGCATGTACAAATCACTTAGAATTGGATTCAAAGGGTTGCCCATAGCAAGACCTTCAGTCATCCGGAAAAAATTACCGTCGAAAACAAACGTGTTTAGTTTTAAGCAAGAACGTGTTAAATTGCACAATTCATTGATCTCAAAGTAGGAAAAGTGATGTTCAGTTAATCTCTTTTTAGGGCAGTTAACGCACCTTCAACAGGCACGTTAGTGAAGAGTGATTTCACATCAAAAGAGGCCATTCTATGGTTATTTAACTGAAAAATTCGAAGTTTGTGAACAAAGTCAGCAGAGTTCCGAACAGTAAAACAGTTGCTGGAAAGAAGAGGTGAAAAAACGGAAACTAAAAATTTGACCAATTTATAAGAAGCACTACCAATGTTAGAAACAATGGGACGGAGAGGAATGAGTGGCTTATGCACTTTAGGCAAAGCGTAGAATCTGGAACATTGTGCAACATAAGGAATCAAGCGTTTTTTGTGAAAATCTGGAATCAAAGGAGATGACTTAATGGCGTTACTGATAGTTTTTAATTCTTTACCACAAGGATCTTGCTTGATTTTTTCATATGGCCCGTCTAAAATTAAGTTATTGCATTTGTTGATATAATCTGCTCAACATTGTTGGTCTTGCGGTCATAATTTTATTTTTTCTTCCGCCAAAGTTATTCACGAGTGTTCGTCCATTCATGATTTAGATTTTTGGGAGTCATATTACATATGGAAAAATGCTAATTTAATCGTCAATGATTTGTCTAGCACTCCCCCTTTTCCTAATGTTTGGAAGTCTGTTATTTGATTTATTTTTTCTCTGTGCCGTTTTCTCCTGAGTGCAACTGTCCTCTGAGTTCTGACGTAACCTTGACGTCATCGTTTCCGGTACTGCTCTCATATCTTTTACAACTCGTCTCTCATTCCATTGTTCGCCTCGACTGTGTTTTAGTCGGGTGAACCTGTCTTCGTTTTTAATGCACTGATGATGGCACTTGTATTTTAGAATGCCGAAACAGCTGTTTGCTGGTTTTTTAACCTTTTTTCATTCTCAATTTGTACTTTATATACGTTGTCATATTTTATTCACTATGCAGTACAAAGTTTTCGACTACTTTTTATGTAAATAAGCTTCTACTTTAGCTTAATGTAAAGGCATACAAAAGGTTGAATTGTTGAAATACCTTAAAAAATATTTTTCTTTAATACGTGTCCTAAGATTGCTTTAAATCTTAATTTTATTTAGTGCAAGGCGGTTAATAGATTTTTTTATAATTTCCTTAGAGGAAGCAAAAACATCATCATATTGATATTGATGAAGAAAATGCTTTCGTGAAAGAATATTATTGGAAATAGACATAGACTGATCGTTATAAAGAGCAAAAAGTTAGCAATAATATACTGTCTTTTAAATTAAACTTACTGTGAAATCGACCATAAAAGTAGCAGTGATATACGATTTCATAAATGACTTATACAGTAACAGCAGTAAACCATAAATTTATCAGTATTCAATAATTTTTACATTTATTTATTTATTTATTTATTTATTTCCAATTTTTATCTTGATCACTTTTTACAGCCGAAATAAGTTTTTATAGCTGAAAAATGTGGAAAAGTGGAAAAATGGAGTAATAAATATCGTTTGTACGTAAAAAAAAATTACATACAAAATCTATTGATTTCCTTTTCTAAAGTTTTTTAGCAGTAAAACATTGATCTAGGCTATGAAAAGTGCCAAAGGCATAGAGGAAAAAGTGTAAACAGGACCACAATCTTTAGTTTTTTATATAAAGTTATCTTGAATTCCAAAAAGTCCAGATTTTTGTCCTTCATTAACAACTATAAGAAGTATCCTAAATACGCGAATGCCAAACAATGATTAATATCAATGATTTCCCTTTCAAAAACGACTATTTACCAAAAGCTTTAAAAAAAGCCTCAGAAAAAATGGGGCAATCATTGAGAAGGAATACTTATGGAGGGAGCCATAGCAAATGTCTCAGTGAAATAAGCTTGGGACCCAATGTTTCCCAGGTCAGGTGACTTGTTTGGCTGGAAAGTTGTCGCGTTTTGGCACGCAATCGCTCTTTTGGCATTAAATATTTTTCAGATGACTCGACGGCGCTTATTATGAAGTCGGGGCTACAAATTAGAGCAACTCTGACTCCAATTCCTTTACCGCATAATAATAAATAAATAAATAAATAACGGATACAAATACAGGCCTATCATTCAAACTCCCTCTCCCCACTTCTTTCCGGATTTTAAAATATAATGTAACTGGATTTTTCATGTATTTTGATGTTTATTCCCTGAAATGACGGGCATGTACAAATAGTTTAAAGTGTTCTGTTATTGAATGAAAATTTATGAATTCATATTTATAATAATCAATGTTTTGAAATGATTTCATACGCAGGCATACTAGTATTTAAATTGAAGCATAAAAATAGCAAGTCTTTATTCTTGTGCATCTGCTGTTCACAGCAGCTTGGCGAGAAGATACTCGCCAGCAAAGCAAATGTACACAAAATGCTTAAGAGCCGTTAAAGTGTTTTTATGGAACTAAAATGTTATTTGCACTCAAGATATACAATATTTTATAACTTTTATAGGTAAAATAAGTACAAAAATTTAAAAATTATTGGCAACTGTGGAATATGTACTCGTTGAATGCATATAAATGTTATTTTTTCTTTATTTAGAAGTAAAAAACATTCGTACATGCTAGGGAAAAGTTACTGGACCTCCTGGTGTGGCTTTTTCCTCACAGTTCACAATGCTAGAATATTGCACAATTACTATAAATCTAATTTTTCCCCTCTACAGTTAAAGGTATGAAAACTTCTTCAGCGGTTATGGTCAACTCGAAATTGCTCCCCAGGTCACATGGTACTGGTGCCGTATCGGGATAGTAGGGCTTCACTCTCTCCATCTGTTCCTTCTCAATGGTATAAATATGGGCCTTCTTCGAAAGAGTCACCAAAAATAATTCAAAAATTGGATAAAATTTACAGAAATCGCAACTTTTCCTGCTTCTTTCAGCCCCGACACAATCTAAGTGTGCCCACAATTGGCACATATCACATTTCACCTATATCCCCTTGAAAATGATAGGCAGACTTATCCGCCATTTTGGCTCCAAGACGGCTTTGGATCCAACCTTGTTTCTAGTACATATAAATATGTTGTAATATTCGTCGATTGCTATGTCGTAACACTATTGATGATAAGTTGAGTAAAATGTCTCTTAAGGTCAATCTAGAATAATAATTTAGTTCACAAATTCAACAAAGATGTATCGGGAAATGTTTAATATAATACACCTCATTTTCAGCACTTATTTGTTTTTAATTCGTACTAATTAAATCTTCTTCATTTGCAGAATTAAAATATTAAAATATCAACCAGGCAACACATCTAAAGCTTGGGCACCAGTTTTCTGCAACGTCGATTTTTTTTAATACTACTTTCCCCCCCCCCCTTTCACTTTCCGACCCAAAATGTTAGATGAGTCAGCGCCCCTTATATAGTGGCCTTAATTTCGCCCACACCTCTCCTGAGTAGAACCCCTTGAAAAGGGACTGGCCGACATTTTGGTTTCAAGACGGCTTTGGATCCAACCTTGTTTCCACTATTTTTAAATACGATATAATACCCGCTGGTTGCTATGTCGTAAAATAATTGATGATAAGCTGAGTAAAATGTCACTCAAGGAAAATCTTTCACACCTTGTTTGTTTTAAATTTGTATTAATTAAATCTTCTTCATTTACGGAATAAAATAAACAAACATCAATCGGGCAACACATCCAAATCTTGGGCACAAGTTTTCGGCAACGAGGCTTTTGTACAAAGACTAATTTTTTCCCTCGATAGATTTGGAACCAAAATGTCGGATAAGTCCCGGAGTCAGGAGTAAGGCCCTTCATACAGTGGCCTTACTCCTGAGTATCTTGAGAGAACTTTCCATCACAAAAGATGCAAGTTGCAACAGTTGAGAAATATTTTTTGTTGTTTAAAAAAAGAGTTGGTGTATTTTTAGGCATATGATACGTGGGGCCCATTTTTACACCCACTACACTTAATAATCATAGCTCTAAAACTTATGCAAATTAGCAAATGTTAGTGTTGATCAAATTCTGAAATCTGGACATCGAAAAAGCATTGACGTTTCAAAGTCAGAAAAAAGGTTTCATTTTAAACGAATTGACAATATCAGTTGAGCCGCCCACTCTCAAGAGTAGACGTTCAGGAAATGACCGTTATTATAAATAGGCTTGCCTCAAATGGAAGCGGTTGTAGTTTTTTATCTAATAGAAATGAAAAATCAAGCTGGTAGTTTAATGCTTCTTAGGAGAAATAACCACCAACTTACGATTCTGTAAATCAAATATTGTTTTCAGAGTCTTGTGGTTAACTATAACTTCTAAATTATCTTTTTCAAAGTTGAAGAAAGATACTAATCGGAAAAGTAAAGACATTGCTTTGTCTCAGTTTGAGGCTGAAATTATCTAAAAGAAAGAAGATCTTATGCATCAACTATTTGTCTTTTTGTTTACTTTTTTTTTTTTTGTGGTGTTCTTAGGCCTTAGATGTTTTCATTTGAGTAAGCACAGAAGCAGTTCCCGCAACATTGCCACTGGACACATCTAGTTAAAATAAATTTTTTTTAACTCTATAAATTTGATCTGGAAAGAACGGAGATTCGGATAAACGGGGCTTTACTTTCTTTCTGAAATATTTCAGAAATGCATAGATGACCTCAGTAAAGAAAAGGTGATGTCGGGCGAATGCGAAACGATAGCAGCTAAAGGAAGGCCGTTCTGAATTGCTTCCCGTGGGATAAAACGTGCAGTGCGATTCCGGAATAAATCAATTCTTATTTGTAGTTCTTGTTTATGTTAACTTCAATTTGTGGAATTTTTGAGACGGAAATAAACAAATTTGAAACCAATTCATTGTTATTCTTGTATTTTGACATTCATTTTATATTATCAATAAGAATCCTCATATATATATATATATATATATATAATAGCCAATGAGGGAGTAATGGTTCTGACATCATCAGCAATGAAACTCGCTATACGGCACGATAATTTGATAATATGTTTTGGTAATGGCTAACATAAAGGGAAAGGCTTGATTGTGACAAGGCTGAACTGGATCCGGTAGCTTAAGTGTTTTACTGGTAGGACTGTGTGAAGAAACAAATAAATGGATAACAATGAATGCCAATTACTGGAGTTTAGAGTTCATCCACGGGAGACTATAGACAAACGAGCTGATGTATGCCTCACGGTTTGGGGTCAAAATGTCGCCACCGAAATGTCGTGGGACAAAATGTCGCGGCCAAAATGTCGCCGGTCCAAAATGTCGCTTGTCCAAAATGTCGCCGATCCAAAATGTCGCCGGGCCGAAATGTCGCCGGTCCAAAATGTCGCCGGGCCAAAATGTCGCCTGTCCAAAATGTCGCCGGCCCAAAATGTCGCCGGGCCGAAATGTCGCCGGTCCAAAATGTCGCCGGGTCAAAATGTCGCTGGGCCAAAATGTCGCCTGTCCAAAATTTCGCCGGGCCAAAATGTCGCCTGTCCAAAATGTCGTAGAACCAAAATTCGCTCATTCAGTTGGTAAGAAAAATGCAAATGTACAAAAATGCTGTTTAACACCAAATTTGCAGAATAAATGATTACTGCCTTTAATGAATGTCTTCGTTAAAAATGGGACTGAACTAACTGAGTTTCTTGATGAATTCTAAAAAGATTATTCCGTTTTGATTCGCAACTCTCGGCTGTTTTTCAGCAAACAAATAGAATACAAGCGTTACGTTATCTTATTTCTTGTGACTCGCTATCTACCAACTGTAAAACGTTCTGACGGCGTTCAGTTCTGACGTTCGATAAATTTTTTAAAACTTTTCTTCAAGAATAGTGTGCGTTTGTATGTGACCGATTTTTTGGGGCCATTCTACGTCAAAACCTGTGGTAAGAATTCGAACGATACCCGCAAGTACCCATATATAATTTAGGGCTGCGTGGTTTTTTTGCGTCAATTCGTTCAAGATAGTGGAGTAACTGAACGTTTTCATCGATATGCGTGACTGTCATTGCTCAAAAAATGATGAACGGAATCAAATAAAATGTTAGGAAGCAGCAGGGGGACAGATTTTGGGGCCAATAACACCAGAGGGTGGAGCAATCGAATGTTTTTTTTTCCTTTCTTTTTTTTTATCTGTGACTGATATATCTCAAAAAGTAATACAGTAGACCCTCGTTTTCAGCAGGTTTATTTTACGCGGTTTCGATTATACGCGGTTGAAGATTTGACACCTTTATTTTATTTACGCAGATGAGTTTCGGTTTTACGCTGATGCGGCAATGCAAACAGGTAACATTTTCCTCTCTTTCAAAACCCAAGCTCCTATAGATTGCAGATTACTCGAAACTAACTGCATTTTGGCGTGCTAATAATCGAACTTGGGTCCTTGGAGACATTTAATGCGATTGGTTCCAGAGCTTTTTCCATTATAGAAGTAAAGTGATTAAACTCACACAGTTCAGAACTCACTGGAAGAAGAGCTTTTAGGAGTGACAAAGGAGGTCAAAACCAACGAGGATACCGACTCCGGTGACACACCACCAAAAACGCTCACATTGAAAATTTTGAACCATTCGTAGACAATAGAAATAATCTTTTTTTCTGATTTGTTAGTAAAGGAAGATTTTATCAAGGAAATGACGCAAGTGGTCATGGATGCGTTAATGCTCAGCAAAGAATTAGAGGAAAAATTCTTAATGACTACCAAAAGAATATCATAGCCAGCTCTTCTTCATAAACAGAACACGAAATTAGTTTGTTTTCTTTATGCATATTATGCATAAAAATCGATATAAGTACACATTAAACTTTTCATACAATTAGTCATCACTAGAATGAAGTATTTTTTTATCTACGGAACCTAATCCCTATTTTGAACCCATTCCCTATTTTTGATATTAGGTCTTAAATTAACGCGGTTTCGATTTACGCAGCATTTCCGTGGAACATAACACCCGCGTAAAACGAGGGTCTACTGTACAAGGGTTAAGACAAAATTTGGTCTACAGGTATATCTTAAAGGGCGAGTTGCTCATTTATTTTTGGCTTCAGTCATCCCAAAAGGATGGATCACCGAATATTTTTAATCGTTTTATGTGACTGCTATATCTCAAGAAGTAATGCGAGGATTCATACAAAAATGTAGTATGCAAGTGAAATTAAACGAAAACAAGCCTTATTTTCGTTCTAAGTTGAGTTTCGTAATCGTTTACGTGAGTCAGTGTAATTAAATAAACAATGAAAAATATACTGAATTTAAATATGAGAGGTTGAGCAAGATATCAATAAAATCTAAATTAGCCGTGTATTCCTCTCATTTTTATAGCACTTTAACTAGCGTGGGTGTTAAATAAAAACTGAGTTTGCATTCTTATACAATTTCGTAGTAAAAATTCAATAATTAAAACAGCATTTTTTTCTGAGAGGGGAAAACTTATTTGTTTATTATTATTATTATCAGTATTCTTCCTTTCTGAATTACCAAGATATATTGAGCTAGAACTATTACTTTTTGAAACTCATTTTAAAAATAAGTCTAGGTCAAAATTGATCTGAATAATCTCATTGATATCAGTTATTTCACCCTACATTGTGAAATTTTTTCTTTTCTATTTAAAATTGGAAAATGTGATTCAGCTGACAAGCGCTACTTCGCAAGCATGAAAGTATCCTCTTGAAAACCTCTAATAAAATAGCTGTTCTGAAATTGTCCCCCTTGATGTTCTATCGAATATATAAATTTCATGAATGTTGAGAATTGAAAATATTTGTCATCGCGTAGAGTCGTTTTTCAAAAATCTGGGTGAAAGACACCTGTTTTAGCAATTACGGGTTTCATTGATTTCAAAAGATTTGACGGTGAAGATTTCGACGTAATTTCAGAATTTTACTCATAAGACAGAGTTTCCACGGCAATAATCTGTCATCTCTGTTAAACATTTGTTTTGCTGTCCCAAAATCCCGGTCGCAAAGGACATACAAATGTCCTCTCAGAGGAAGGTCTCGAGCAGTCTTGTTAAACTTCTTCAGTTTCATTTCCAGAAAAAGTCTCAGAACAGTTTTGATCTTACTTTAACCAACGTATATCTCACTGAAAACGTACAGTTTTTTTTTTTTTTTTATACAGTTCTTAGGGTGATGTTAAAAAATCTATGAGAAAATTAAATTTCATTAAGATACCTTTCTACTTGATTTCCACCCTGGCCCGTGATTTCGAATTTTTCTAGTGAAAGGGGAGAGGGAGGATAACGGGCATATAACCAATGCAAATTTCATAGGATTGCTATAAAAAGCACTTCCACTTGTATATATAAAAAAAAAATTCAAAGTCGGGGGCCATTCCGCCTGATCCCCTAAATTACTGACTTGTCGCTAAGGTAATAATATGCTAGAGTGAAGGAGTTATTTGTTTTTACTTCATTACGCCAAAAAATACTGTAACGGATTCGGTGCGACTTCCACTTTCTTGAAATGAAGACACAGTTCTTGATAAAAACACAGGAAATTTATTTACACTATGTACAGGAAAGATCTTCAACAACTGCTAAATTATTCATCAGCAATTAAGCAATTATCACACAACACCGTAAACTCAACGTTTACACACGTATTTACTTCCAAATACGAAAACAACACAGCGAAATGCCTCGCTATAAACAGAGCAAAAATCTTCTCAGTTCGAAATATCAATCGAAACTAAACTGTTTATCCATCGCTAACGGCTTAAATACACCGAAAAGAAATTTCTCAAATATTCCACACGCTTCTGTAAAGTAGTAGACCGTTATCAATGAAAAGAAAGAAAATAGGGGTCGTATACTTTAGCCGAATGAAAAAGGGGTTGTATATTCATTACGGGAAACTATTTACAGGTTACGTTCCTACAATAATTACTATTTACAGAATTTGTAACATTGCCCCCTTCCTAAGGACTGCACGTCCCGGGCAGTACAATCCCCAGAAAGGGTGTCGAACTTCTATCAAAAGTTTACAAATATTCACATTAATTAATAACTAAGAGATACATAGGAAACACAATAATAACAAGAAATATTACTAAACATTAAAAGCAAAAAAAAAAAAATTATCTACAACTTTTATGTTATCAACCATGGTTGTTTACGTAATACTCATGAACTATGGCCATAGTATGGGGCTAACCGATCATAATGTACAACCCTAGGTTTTGCATTAGGTGATTTTTGGATCCTCACTACGACGTCATTTAGTCGGTTAAGGACTTTGTAGGGTCCATCCCAATGCGACTGCAATTTGGGTGACAGACCTTTCCGTCGGATGGGATTCCATAACCAAACCTTGTCGCCTTCGTTGAATTCATGTCCAGTAGACCTTGTGTCGTATCGGGTCTTCATCTTCTCCGCCGCGATGTTGATTCGTTCTCGTGCGAAGTTATGAACGTCTTCCAACCGGGCCTGGAGATCCTGGATGTACTCCTCAGGCGATGCAGGCGCATCCGGAGGACGACCGAAGACGAGATCACAAGGTAGCCGAAGCTCTCGTCCGAAGAGCATCTGAGATGGGGCATATCCGGTAGTCTCGTGGACAGCACTGCGGTAGGCCAGCAGGAACAAAGGTAGCTTCTTGTCCCAATCCTGTTGATTTCTGGATACCATAAGTGAGAGATTGTTCAGGATTGTGCGGTTAAATCTCTCCACCATGCCGTCCGATTGTGGGTGTAGTGGTGTTGTCCTAGTTTTCTCAATTCCGAGAATTTGACATAGGCCCTTAAACACAGCAGAGATGAAATTCCTCCCTTGATCGGAATGAATCTGCAAAGGTGTTCCATATCTCGAGATCCAGTGTTGGACTAGAGTCTCTGCTACGGTGGTAGCTTCTTGATCTGGCATGGGATACGCTTCGGGCCATTTGGTGAAGTAGTCGATGGAAACAAGAATGTACTTGTTCCCATCAGCAGTTCTTGGTAGAGGACCCAGGATGTCGATCCCAATTCGTTCGAAAGGAGCTCCAACGTTGTACAGATGTAGCTTCCCTCTGCTTCTCTTCTTCGGTCCTTTACGAGCAGCACAGGCGTCACAAGAATGGCACCACTTCTCCACGTCATCCTTCGCCTTGCTCCAGAAGAAGCGCTCCCGAACTTTATTGAGGGTTTTCAAGACACCAAAATGTCCTCCAGTCGCACTACTATGTATTTCTTTCAGAACATCTGAAATCCTTGATCGGGGAAGTAGTAACTGCCACCTAGATGTTTTGCCGTCGTCAGATTCCCATTTCCGGTGTAGCACGCCGTTCCGTAAATGGAGTGAGTTCCATAAAGCCCAGTATCTTTTTGTTGCAGGACTGAAGATAGAAACGTCCTGCCAGCTAGGGCGTCGACTGTCACTTTCCATGAACTCCAAAATTGGTTTTATGTCGGGGTCTTCAAGTTGATCTTTTCGAACTTGGTCGTCACTCCATGGATCAGGTTCTGATGATATTGGAGTCACTGTCACCTGATAGGCGGTAGAGCTAGTCGTTCCATACTGTTTCTCGATTCGGGAACAATAGTGGCAGTTCTCAGGACAGGGTCTCCTTGATAAAGCGTCAGCATTCCCGTGAGATAACCCTTTTCGATGCTTGATCTCCATGTCATATTCCTGGAGCCGCTATATCATTTTTTAATTGTTCTTGATTAGCCGCCATATCATTTTTTAATTGTTCTTGATTAGCCGCCATATCACTCTTCACAGAGGTGATTGCGTCAAGAAGTTGTTTTAATTGTTCATCCATTGCGCGAGTAATCACCATAAAAATAAAGTCCTAATTCAAAAAAAAGTCTTTATGAAAAAATGTCCAAAGTCACTTACTCCAAGAAAGTCCAGAAGAAGCCCCACGTTGGGCGCCAAATTGTAACGGATTCGGTGCGACTTCCACTTTCTTGAAATGAAGACACAGTTCTTGATAAAAACACAGGAAATTTATTTACACTATGTACAGGAAAGATCTTCAACAACTGCTAAATTATTCATCAGCAATTAAGCAATTATCACACAACACCGTAAACTCAACGTTTACACACGTATTTACTTCCAAATACGAAAACAACACAGCGAAATGCCTCGCTATAAACAGAGCAAAAATCTTCTCAGTTCGAAATATCAATCGAAACTAAACTGTTTATCCATCGCTAACGGCTTAAATACACCGAAAAGAAATTTCTCAAATATTCCACACGCTTCTGTAAAGTAGTAGACCGTTATCAATGAAAAGAAAGAAAATAGGGGTCGTATACTTTAGCCGAATGAAAAAGGGGTTGTATATTCATTACGGGAAACTATTTACAGGTTACGTTCCTACAATAATTACTATTTACAGAATTTGTAACAATACAAACCGCCTATTCTCTTGCCATATTCACATAGCGCCTCACTATTCTTTCATTCGCCCTTAGAACAGTTTAGTTTTACTTCCATACCAATTTTTTGTCTGAATCCTTGCGTTACATCTTGATCCTTTGCTTTACATCTTGAGTATTATTATTAATCAGATTAAACGAGAAAGAGAAATCCGTTGCAGCAGCCTTTCGCATGTTTACTTTCTTAATAGTATACAGAAAAACGTATGTTTTTCTGAAAACTATTAATTTTTTGGAATTAATCTGATGCTTACGAATTAAGACAGGAGAAAACGTTTGGAATTTTTGAAGGAACTTACTTTGAAAGGCAATTAATATTCTTTCGCAACTTTTATGCTGAAAAGCATCGACGTACATTTAAATTTTTCGTACCAATTGAATTAGCGAATTTTGGGCCGGCGACATTTTGGACCGGCGATATTTTGGACTGGCGACATTTTGGGCCCGCGACATTGTGGACTGGCGACATTTTGGACTGGCGACATTTTGGGCCGGCGACATTTTTGGCCGGCGACATTTTGGGACGGCGACATTTTGGACCGGCGACATTTTGGACCGGCGACATTTTGGACTGGCGACATTTTGGACCGGCGACATTTTGGGACGGCGACATTTTGGACCGGCGACATTTTGGGACGGCGACATTTTGGGACGGCGACATTTTGGCCGCGACATTTTGGCCCGCGACATTTTGGCCGCGACATTTTGGGCGTATACCGTGCCTCACATGACTTCTTTTCACTCCAATTTAAGGTCATTTTCCCATTATTGGTAATTTAAACGTGATTCAATAGTTTACTCTCTAAATATTTCCAACAGTAGCCAAATTGAAAACAGATTGAAAAAAAAAAAAAAAAATCAAATTTGTCGCCAAGTTGATGACAAAACTTGGCGACCAAAAGACTGGCGATATATCGCCAAGAGTCCGCCAAATTGTAACAACATTCGAGTTTACATCGAAATTAACAATGATTTCCCCCCCAAAAAGAAATTATAATATAAGTTCATTCTATCTTAGATGAAAATTATGATAAAAACTCCAGATATATTTGGAGAAACTTTCGCAACTCTCTTTAAAAATGTGCTGAAAAAGAAAGGATTGTGAACTTCTGTTATCTAGTTCTACTTCTATCGACAACTAACTATAGAAAACAATTTTCAATGTAATAATGCCACAAATAACTGATTAAATATCAAAAAAAAAAAAAAGTTTTTAAAATTCTTTAACAATAATTTTGGGCTAATTTTGAAATACGGACATCGAAAAAAACATTGATACTTAAACAAAGCCTTTCTTGAATTTAAAATTTCATTTGGGGCGCCCACTCTCATGAGTAGACGTTCAGGAACTTTACAGAAAAATAACAGACACTTTCGCCGAATCGAAGCGGTCGTAGTTTTTTATCTAATATAAATGAAACATTACACTGGTAGTTTAATGCTTCTTAAGAAAAATAATCAGTAATTTATGAATCCGTAAATCAATTATTGTTTTCAGAGATTTCTGATCAATTATAATTTTCAAATTTTCTCCTTTTAGGTTAAAACAAAAGCGCAAATCGTAAAAGTAAAGCCACCGTTTTATTTCCGTTTGAGGCTCATATTTTCGAAAAGCCATAACATCTTGTGAATCACATATTTGTCATTTTCATTTTTTTTCTAAATTTTAACAAAATGTTCTTTCTAATGCGCTTAGGTGTTTTCGAATAAAGCAACATCAGTGAGATACTGTTTATATAATTTTTCCCGAGGGTGGTGGGAAGATGCTGAAACGCGGTGAACACATTTTGTGCAGTAAGGGGGCGACGATGTGCATGTTTTGAGCGGTAGGGGGCGAAAACGGTAAAAAACATTTAAAAATGTTTTTAAATTCTCTCGTTTGTTTGTTTACACAGGCATGTTATTAGGCAGCGTTTTCGATTTGTTTGGGCTCATTGTCCTAAGTTCCCAGGTTTGCGCAGCTAATTCATTTTCAGTGTCTTTCTACAGACCATTGGTGACTAAATAATACTAATGGGGTCGTTTACAAAATTTTAAAAGTATTTTTTTCTCAAAGAGCATGCTTAAAAACATAGGATCTGACCATTTTTTTAAAATAATTTGCTTAAATTTGATATTTTTAAAAAATTACTCAAATCGGTACGCGTTCATTGTTCATACTTCTGCCAATGACATCACAAATGATGAAATGCCTTCAGTGTTGCCATTCACAGAGCAAAATATTTAATTCGCATCTTTACTCACGCGTATTGGCAACAATGTGGTTGATAGCAAGCGTAGAGCGCAATTTTAATTCGCTTCTTGATTATCATAACGTGGAACGCGACAGAAAGATGCGCCAAAGAGCATCATTTGCGACGTCATCAGGACCACGCCTTGTTTGAAAAATCAGACATTAAAAAAAAAAAAAAAAATTAAAATTAACTGTTGGGAAAATAAAAGTATTTTCTGGGTCCTAGTTACTTATTTATTTTTCTTTTTCTTTTTTGCTTATTCTATCAATTTCAGTGACAAAAAGTGCTACTTTTGACTGAAGGACCCCATTTCAAAGAGGAAATTTTTCTAGTTTTCGTTACTGATCAAAACCGATTTTCGAATTGAGTATTCAAATTATCATTACTATCGTTGGACACGAGATAAATTAAATATACCCGTCTTTAATAAGAAAAAAAAAGTTATTGACTGCTTAAAATCAATTCTCGTAAATTCCCGCATTCATGGTTTTTGACCGTCTAAAGGCTCCCTTCAGCTTTGTAGTGGACGAAGGGTTCTAAAATTCCAGTTCTGATTGCCTAAGATTGCCTCTGATTGCCTGTGCAAATATATTGATCCTTAATGGGTTGAATGCAGGAAAAAAAAAACATTTTTAAGCGTCTTATGACGTTTTCGTCCCACTCAGGGCGGTGGAACTATTTTGGGTTTTAGAGGTGGAGATCTTTTTCGGACTGTAGGATGCCCTTTCTTTTACCTCCTGAAAGATAGCTTTCAATTTTGTTTTCTGGTATGTCCCGCAAGCACTAATCTTCCTTCTTGAAATAGTTAGTAGGTATTCTATTTCAAGATATTTGGGAAGGAGGCAATCTGTTTAGGTAACGTGAATATCAAAGATCGCTTGAAATTGCTTGTTTAAAAATTCCCTTTGGTAAATAGATCGAGGGATATCGCTGATTCTACCCCTATCCACGTATTGTCTTCAAACATAGATAAAAATTGAGAGTTCAAAAAGCTTCTCTTTATATAAAAAACAAGCTGATGTGTGCATCACATGACGTCTTTTTACTCCAATTTTAATGTCATTTTCCCATTATTGGAAATATTAATATGATTCACTAGTTTACTCTCTAACTATCACCACCAGTGGCCAAATTGAAACCAGATTTAAAAAATAAGAAAAAAAAACGCAAAATTTTCGCCAAGTTGGCGACAAAACTTGGCGACCAAAAGACTGGCGATATACCGCCAAGTGTCCGCCAAATTATAATACCACTTGAGTACACATCAAAATTAACGATGATTTCCTCCCAAAAAAGGGGCGAAAGACCCCTTTAGAAACACCCAAATGCAACCAAAAGGGGGGAGGGTGCACAACTAGACCCCATCAGGAGTCTACGTACCAAATTTCAACTTTCTAGGACATACCGTTCTTGAGTTATGCGACAAACATACGCACATACGCACATACGCAATTACGTACATACGTACATACGGACGTCACGAGAAAAGTCGTTGTAATTAATTCGGGGCATGTCAAAATAGATATTTCGGGTGTTTATACGTTCTTAGGCACGTATCCGCGTGTGGTCGGGTTGAAAAAAAATCTCAACATTATTTCTGGGGTGAGCAAAATGGAAATTAAGGCCGAATTTCGAATGAAATTTTTTTCGCGAATACAGTACTGAATGATCAGGGAAATAGAAAAAGAAAAACATGGTGGCCGAAAACTCAATTCATCTCACCATCTAATAACGAAAATATCATTTGCAATCTTTCCGCTGCTTTTGTTAAATGATATTCCATTAGTTCGTGCTTTTGAATCCAAATTTTTGCATCAATAAATTGATTATGGTTTTATATAATGAAAAAATAAATGTACATGTAAAATATAAGTAGATATTTAATAAGTTACATTGAGAAAATTCTTTAATATTGAAACTATTTATTATTTTCAGCTAATACCGGTATTACGAAACTGCAAAACTGCTCAAAAAACCGGTGTAGAGGGGCCGTGGTAGCCCGATCGGTAGAGTGTCGGATTCGGGGCCGGAGGGTCCTGAGTTCGAACCTCGATGGTCGAAGACCCACCGTCGTCATTAAAGGGGACTGGGCGACGTTAAATATGCTCGTGGTCTCGATGTCCTCCAAGTGAAACGATACCTCTGGGGGTGCTAGCACCAGGTAGCTGTCAGCTCCTGGACTAGTTCTAAATTCTCATTAACTGTTCGATCCGGTGATTGTGCTGCCATCTATAATAAAAATAATGGAGGCAAAGCACTTAATATGCAATCCTCAACATAGATACAGTTGTAACTCGGAATCGGAAACCGGTGTAGCAATCTCTAATCGCAACACATCGATATTTCCATGTCAGAAAAAAGTTTCATGTTTACGAATTGATGATATCAGTTGAACCGTCCACTCTCAAGGGTAGACGTTCAGGAAGAGTAAGTGGATAGTGTCGGGTTGATGTTGATTGAACGCGGCTGCAGTTTTTTTTTTTTTTTTTGTGTTAAAAAAAAGAAAAATCATGCTGGTAGTTTAATGCTTCTTAAGAGAAATAATCAGCAATTTAGGATTCCGTAAATCAAATATTGTTTTCAGAGTTTTGTGCTCAACTATAACTTCTAAATTATCTTCTTCAAGGTTGAAAAAAGATGCAAATAGCAAAAGCAAAGCCACTACTTAATCTCCGTCTGAAGCTGAAATTTTTGAAAAGCCAGATCTTATGCACCACATATTTGTCTCGTAAAATTTTTTATTTAATTTTTTTCTCTAAATTTATGTATTTATTTATGTTTTTTTTTAATTTCATTTTATTTATTTATTTTTTTATTTTATTTTATTTATTTATTCATTTTTTCTTTCTGGTGGTGCGTTTATGGGTTTTAATTTCAGTTGGAACAGAAGCAGTTCCCACTATATCGCCACTGGAGAACACATCTAATGTGTCCAGTTATCCACAACATAAATCTTAATTTTATGCAGTGCAAGGCTATTGATGTTAAATTACCAGAATTTTTGTCTATAGCAAATCAAAATTGTAACTGATAATGATGTTTCTTTTTTATATATTTCAATAAAGTTCCTCAGAGACCCACTTGTTCAGATTTATCTCAGCATTTAAAACCGATAAACCGAGCAATTGGTAGATGCGTGTGGTCTCTGAGGGTGTCAAGTGTAGTGCAAGGGGTTAATATATTGTTTTATAATTTCCTTAGCGGAAACAAAAACATCAGCATATAGATATTAATAAATAAAATGCTTTTTTGAAGCAATATTTATGTAAATAGGTATACACTGATTATTATAAAGAGATAGAGGTAGATCTATCTCAGAAAAAATAGGGTACAAATATGGGCCCTCTTCGAAAAAGTCCCCAAAAATAATTCAAAAATTGCATAAAACTAAGGAAAATGGTAGAGAATTGATTATATACAGGAGAAAAAAAATAGTTACAGAAATCGCAGATATAACTGCTTCATTCAGCCCCGCCACAATCTAAGTAGACACAATTACACTCGAAATTAAATTTCCCAAAGGGGAAAGTGAATGATCATGGAAATAGAAAAATAAATACATGGTGCACGGAAACGCAATTCATCTCACCATCTAATAACGAAAATATCATTTTGCAATCTTTCCGCTGCTTTTGTTTAATGATATTCTATTATTTCGTGCTTTTGAATTCAAATTTTTGCATCAATAAATTGATTTTGGTTTTATAGATGGAAAAAGAAATGTACATTTAAAATATAAGTAGATATTTAATAAATTACATTGAGAAAATTCTTTAATTGAAATTATTTATTATTTTCAGCTAATGCCGAAAATACCCGTTTTACAATATTACTCGAAATGCCGGTGTCCGGGCATTGCAATCCCTAATCGCAAAATATCGATATTTCCAAGTCAGAATACAGCTTCCATGTTTATCGAATTGACGATACCAGTTGAGTCGCCCACTCTCAAGAGTAGACGTTCAGGAAGAGGAACGAAGAGTGCGCGGGTAGAATTCGACACTGAAAGAGGCTGTGGTTTTTATCTAATAGAAATGAAAAATCATGCTGGTAGTTTAATGCTTCTTGAGAGAAATAATCACCAGTTTAGGATTCCGTAAATCAAATATTGTTTTCAGAGTTTGGTGGTCAACTGTAAATTGTAAATTATCTCCTAAGGGTTGAAAAAAGATGCAAATCGCAAAAGTAAAGATACTACTGTATCTTCGTCTGAGGCTGAAATTTTTGAAAAGCCAGATCTTATGCATCACATATTTGTCTGATAAGATTTTTATTTCCTTTTTTTTCTAAATTTATGCATTTTTGTATTTGTTTTTTATTTTATTTTATTTATTAATTTATATTTTCTTCCTGTTGGTGCGCTTAGGTGTTTTAATTTGTGTTGGAACAGAAGCAGTTAACACTACATCGCCACTGGACTTTGATTTTAAATTACCCGAATTTTTGTCAATAGCAAATCAAAATTGTAAGTGATAATGATGTAACTTTTTATATATTTAAATTAAGTTCCTCAGAGACCCACTTGCTCAGATTTATGTGAGCATTTAAAACCGATAAACCGAGCAATTGGTAGGTGTGGGTGGTC
Organism: Uloborus diversus; assembly: GCF_026930045.1. Taxonomy (NCBI): domain Eukaryota; kingdom Metazoa; phylum Arthropoda; class Arachnida; order Araneae; family Uloboridae; genus Uloborus; species Uloborus diversus. Next base: position 141,278,763 of record NC_072738.1, read on the forward strand.
TCTGAGAGTGTCAAGTGTAGTGCAAGGCGGTTAATATATTGTTTTATAATTTCCTTAACGGGGAAGCAAAAACATCAGAATATAGATATTGATAAATAAAATGCTTTTGTGAAATAATATTTATGTAAATAGGTATACACTGATTATTATAAAGAAATAGAAGTTGATCTATCTCAGAAAAAATATTGCATAAATATGGGCCCTCTTCGAAAAAGTCCTCAAAAATAATTCAAAAATTGGATAAAACTAAGGAAAATGGTAGAGAATTGATTATATACAGGAGAAAAAAATATTTACAGAAATCGCAGACATAACTGTTTCTTTCAGACTCAGCACAGTTTAAGTGAAGAATTTTCACAAAAACTTCTTCCCAGTGTCTTCAGAGAACTTTTCATCACGAAAGATGCAATTTGCAACACTAGAGAAATATTTTTTGTTGTTTTAGAAAAAGAGTTGGTGTAGTTAAATAGACAGCTTTTATATGGGGGCCCATATTTACACTTACTACGGTTAATTCACACAACTCTAAACCTTATGCAAATTTTAAATGCAATTTTGATCAAATTTTAAAATCTAAATATCGAAAAAGCATTGATCGCAAAAAATCGGTGTTTCCAAGTCAGAAAGAAATTTCATGTACTATATGTTTCATGTTCTATATACTGAAGCTGTCTAAATGCTGATCCTAACATTCTACTCTAGATATCAACCATTAAACCCAAAATATTAAAATTGCATCAGTTAAAACAACTTTACATTTCAATTTTGAATTCTAATCGTTTTGTTGTAACAATTGTTTTCTGTCTGTTCAACTTGATTTTTGTATTCCAGAATTTGTAAATAAAGTTAAGCAATATAAGCTACCTTTTATTAAAAGTACTGTAGGATGGGATAACTTTGGAACATTTTTCAAAGTTTCACTGTTTCTATCTTTATTTTCAAAGAAAAAAGCTAAATAATCACTAATATGTCAATTGAGTATTCCTCTTACAAGATATATGGCAAAAGAATAACTCTAGTTATAGTGACATTTTATTTAAAATAATCTAAATTTGTCCTAATCTTACCCCATTGATTGGGGTAACATTGGAACAGTGCTTTATCCCAATTCAAAACAGTAGGAAACATGACTTCGAACCATTGTACCATAGGTGCCTGATCTACACTAGGAACAACAAAGGAAATGAGTTTATATCAATCCTAGAATATTATATATTAAATAGATAATTAAGAACAATGCATTCTAACAAACAAGTAAAAGATTACGATATTATTTTAAACTGCTATGAAATTTAAAAAAAAAAAAGATAGTGTAACTAATACTATTTAAACACTTTGTAAAGTTTAGTTTTTGTCAACCAAAGCCAAAATAAGGCTGTAAACTTACAGCCCTTTAACTTTGAAAATTTCTCAGTTCCAAAGTAACCTCGTGAAAAGATGAAAATTTACAATATACCGGCTGTAAAACATAAACATAGTTCTTATACCTTACAACATAACCAGTTATCATGATTGTCAGTTATGAAACTCTATCTCCCCAGAAAAGAAACTAATCAGTTTATGCAAAATTTCTGATCAATAGAGACGTACCGAGTAGCACTTTGGCCGAGTAGCCGAGTACTCGGCCTTTCGCTACTCAGCCGAGTACCGAGTTCCAATTATGTTTTAAGAAGAACCACGGACACACACGTGACAAATTGTGAACTCATTGGAATAGTAGTATAGACCTCCATATAAAAAATTAGTTCTTAAAACAAAATTCCAGCTGAAATTTAATTATGTATTATTTAAAAGATTTTGTTTGTGTCAATAATTTTACAAATAAGTTATTTTTTAAAGTAAAAAAAAACAAATACATAAAAGGTAGGATTATCAAGTTGGAATTAAAACAAATTATATCAATCTATACTTCTAGTCAGACAAATGTAAATAATTTTTTAAAGCAAATGAAACAATGTCAAAAGTACAAATGTGCAGGAGCACTGCAGACACATTCTTCTGCATTACAAGGAACATCTTTTTCAGTGCATAAAACGTGAGCTAATGAACGTAAAAAAATCCGATTTTTGTCAGATGTCTTTAAATCTACAAGCTCACATTTTGTGCATCATAAAAAGCATTCCTTGTAATGCCAAAACACGTGTCTACAGTGTTCATGCACATTTGTGCTTTTAACATTGTTTTATTTTTTAAAAAAGGGTATTTTTATGCTCTTCTTATAAATAATTTTGTTAGTGGCAAAAATTCGTTTAATAAAATAAAAATTTCATATTTTCTGTACTTGCCTTTTTGCCCCATTTTTAATATATAAGTTTCATTAACTTTGGGGCATTAAAATATAAGATTTACTCTATTGAGGCATAACAAACTTCATTATTCTCAGAATTTGAATTTGACTTGTAAATTTGAATTGTAAATGATTGCAGTATATTATTTATATGCTTGCACTTTTTTTATTAATTGTAACATCTGCTTTGAACATTTATCAATTTTTTACAACTACTCGGTATTGGCAAAGTACCTTATCAAAATTTGCTCGAGTACTGAGTACTCGGCAAATAGTCCGAGCAAGCCGAGTACCCAGTAGTTACCGAATACTTGGTACGTCTCTACTGATAAACACAGCCAAGATTAGTTGTACTACATTAAGTTATTTTTGGAATAATTTATTTTATTTTTTATTTATTTTAAATTAATAACTATGCTTTTAAGGAAAATAAATTTAGGATTTTTGATGGAAGTGCATTTAAATTTCACATAAGACACAAATTAGATAAACTACTTCAAATTGAATGCAATATACCCCGACAGCCCGATCATCACATACTGAGACTGTAGTTTGGTTCTTACTAGAACTTCTCAGTTAGGAATAGTGAATAACAGAGCTGGTTTCGGATGTCATCTCAATTCAGTTCCGACTTAGCCCTGGCTTAGGGGTGGTAACTTACTGCTAAATACCCATACTTTTTCTTCAACTCACGAGTTGAACCATACCATGCTGCGAACACTCGCTGGTGAATTCACTTTATCTACCAGTTTGTAGGCACTCTCATTTTCAATTGGGATGATATCTGCCATCTGCTCAGTTATTCACCAATTCTGACCGAGGAGTTCTAAAAAGATCCAAACTGCAGTCTCAGGATGTGATGATGAGGCTGTTTGGTACATTACATTTTGTTCTGGGGCCTTGGCTTGGAGGCGGTATCTTACTGCAAAATATTTCAAATTGGCATAAAATAAAAATTAAATTTTTCAGATTAAGAAAAATTAACCAGGTATTCAACTGAATATTTTTTTACTTAGTGCATCTCAATTAATATCAATAGAATATTACTGGACATTAGGGTTGGGCAATGCATCGCAAAAAACTGTTGTACATCCTACATCTTTAAATCAGATTAGAATTTTTCTCTAAACCAAGTCATCAATATAGCACTGGCTACAAATCCTACCACCAATATTCAGACACCATTCCACAATCGTTACCGTTTCAATATCTTAATTGTTTCAAAATTCTGTAGAAGCAGGGGCACCCAGATGGGAGGTTACTGTGACCTACAAAAATGCCCTTATTCCACAATTTTTTCAGATGATTCATAAAATTTAACGATTACTTTTTGAACTTACCTTTTAAAAAAATAATGATGTTTAATGCCTCTTCTCATAAGATGAATTCATACTCATAGCTTATGCAGTGAAATTCAGCAGATTAAAATAATTTCCCAACCAAAAATTTAAGTTCTGTTATCTCTGCGTGGAAGTATCATAAGTGAACGAAGACCTTCACTTTTCCCAAAACTTGCAGGAAATGCAGTTTTTTAAGCTCTTGACAGAAAAAATATTGATGAACAAAGTTTATATATATATTATAATCATTCAACAACAACAAAAGAAAAAAAACGCTTAAAGTGTAAAATAGCTACTAAGATTGCGTATATATATTTTGGTGTTTTGATGAACCCCTTTTTAAATGCTAAAAGCCTGCTCACATCTTTTTGCATTAGGAAAATAGATTCATTGTAATACCAAAACGCCTGTAATCAGGGTTGCCAGACGTCCCGGATTTCAAGGGACAGTCCCGTATTTTGAAAAATTGTCCCGCGTCCCGGGGAACTTCCATACGGGACGGCTAAAGTCCCGTATTCAGGCTAATAAAAACCCGCACCCTTTCACAGTGCAGACCTTTCACTGTGTGATTTTCATGTTTTTGGACCTCTAAAACAAGCTATTCGTAGATGATACACCAGATATTGCGGATATCACAATGGACGACGAAGTGAGTGACTGGCTTCACACACACACAGTCCTGGATCCGATAGCAACCTACTGTCCAACCACGGATTGTATGGAATTTTCAAACGTCCAAATGAGACAAATCTATCTGAATGAGGGGGAAAAGTAAAAATTTAATGCATGTATTCCGCTCATTCGAATGAGACTGCTTCTGAAAAAGCTGACATCGCTATAGATTTGTCCATTTCCGGCTGTAAAATGGATGTTTATCTTTCCATACAATCCGTGGTCAGACAGTATTAGCTTCTTCAAAAATGGAATTGACCGCCTAAGTGTTGCAACGGGATAAATGAACCAGCAGTTTTGGCGATTATTTTTGAGTTAATAAAATTGTAACCGTTATTTTAGGCTAGTGACCACGTTTCATTTGAATGTCCCTTATAAGTTTAATGTGTACTTTTATCGATTTCTATGCACAGCACGCATAAGAAAACATAAATTAATTTCGTCACAAATTAACTGTATATTTCTGCGCATGCGTCGTTAATCGCAATGAAAACGATTTTTATACTTTGATCGGCGACATTTTGTAAGGTTTAATGCTTGCAGATGTTCTACGTCGGAAAGCACCCCTAAAAATACACCAAATCCAGTAATTGCCCCCAACCTCATAAATCCCCCCCCCCCCCCCGCTTTCCCTCCTAGAAGCTTGTCCCGTATTTACTGTTCTTAAATCTGGCAACCCTGCCTGTAATATTTATTGCTATCTTGTCCCTTTAAACAGTTTTTTTTTGGCAACTTCCTGCTAGCGTTAGAATCTGTTTGTAGTATCTGGGATAATTTATATTTTTTCATCTGGAATATATTTTGTAAATTTTAAATAAGCAGTTTACAGTGAAATCTCATTACAACGAACTTCAAGGGACCGTAAATTTTGCTCACTGTAACGGAATTTTCGCTGCAATTGAATTAGAGCAAAGTAATGGAAATAAAATATACAGAAAATTTCCTTTGTTGAAACTGATATTTAGTTGTATTGGTATTTGTTGTGACAAGATTTCACTGTATCTTAAAAAAAAACAAACTTACAGTGTGATGTATTGTGACATTGCCATGTAAGGTTGGCGATGCATCATGATGTAGAAATTCCTACATTGCTTAGTCCAACTGAATATAACAAAGTTGTTGTACATCATTGCGGTAATTTTTAAGAAAATAATGTATGCAAAGTTATAGAATAAATGAAAACTTACTTACAAATGTCAGGGCCAGCGCTAAAGATTCGCCACTGCGCCAAAAGTGATAAAATTGTAAATTCAACAAAAGAAGCTGATTTGCTAAAATTCTTGGCAAACGGAAAATTTTCGGAAATTTTCATAAAAAATAGAAAAAAGATTTTTCCCTCGACCCTCAAAATTATAATTAGAAAATCTGCAAGAAAAAAAAATTAGAATTTCCATGTCGTATGCATTGTTATTAAGTGCTTAGTAAAATGTTAGTATATACTGCATATTTAAAATATTAGCACTTGCATTGTCTATTTTATAAAATTACTCCTTTGTTTTCCAATTGAAATTTTCTAAAAATTTTTTAATTCACAATTAAAATTAACTAAATTTAGGTCTTTGGCTAATACAATTAAAATTTGACTAATTTGTTGGCTAACAATTTGAAATCCCTAGCAAGGGCCCTGTATATGATGCACGCTAAACAATGTTTTTTTTTTTTTCAACATCTTTCTTGTGCACTTTATAAAGTTATTTTTTAATCTTGTTATGGTGTTTTTTACTTGCACCAAATCAGTGCATCATCAAGCCTGGTACTATTATCTGACAGCATATTGCACCCAGGTAAAAAAAAGTGACAGAATACAAAAATGTTCAATTCCTACAAAGCAACAACTAAAAACCTAATGAATATATTGCATTATTAGTACCCACAATTAATAAATAATACTCCTAATGTTTCAGCTCTCAGCCTAATGCTTTTGCTTTTAAAAACCAGAATTTTTACCTTCAAGTTATGGAGTTGTTCTTTGAGCACTATTTCGTGACATCTTGGGATACAATGCTGTAAGTTCATGCCCTATGTGATTGAGCCACTTTCTGCTTCGACAAAAACCCTGCAGTCTGTCATCATGTTAATATGACTGTTTGATAGACTTACAGTAAAACTCCGATATAACTCCACTGTCAAATCCCATTTTTTGGTGACGTTATATCGATTTTGGCAGTATATCGAAATATCAAGTGTAAGATTACAAATAATGTTAAGAAATGTAATAAAATTAAAGCACGATTTTACTCTCTTTAAGTTTAAAAAATTAATAGATTTCAGGCTCCAACATTAATTAGTTTATCTAAACTAACTGTTTTCTTGGTCCAAAATATTAATATTTTTTAGTTTCAGTTTAACTTTTTTTTTTTTTTTTTGTTCAAACTGTTCTTTTCTAATGCAAGAAGGCTGTTCAACATTTTTCTATCAGTCGCATATTCCTTTAAGAATTTTTTTAGTTTCTAAATGCGACGTTCATTTTACAGTTTCTGACTTAAAATTCCCTTCTACATTCTCAAGTTCTCCTTCAGATGAATCGGAATCGCTAACTTAATAATTTCCTCGAGAGCCATATTTTCAAAAGTTGAAACTGATTTTTCGGCATCAGTGTATTCATTTACTGTGAAAGATTTTGCAAAACAATCTATTTGCTGATGTTATTCTGAATCTCTCATTTCAACATTACTCTGCACTCTGTTTTTGACCTTCAACTAAATCCCCCATATCTCCAGCTATTGACAAGTTTCTGTTGTAATTTCATCCCATAAACCCATTTAGCTAAAAGCGTTGTAAAGGTTGTGTAAAACTTAAGCCCTGGTGTAAAAAATGCAGGCACATGTTAACAAAGCCCCACTTTCCTGTTAAACCACTGATAAGTGTTTTTCGATAGAGAGTAGACCACAAGTTTATTGCAAACGAGCTCTCCACAAAGCGTTTTTGCCTGGAAACATTTTGGTGTACTCTACTTTTGAATAAACTGGGATGGAAGTGCTTATTACACTATAAATACAGAAGAGAATAAACAGTATTTGTAATTAAATAATTGTCAACTTACTGTAAACATCAGAACATTTTTTGAAAAAGCATTTTTTTGGAGCATGGTATTGATCTGCGTCATAACAAGCGACATAATTATGGTGGTATAATAGGATTGATGCTTTAAAGGGTGGGCCTTAAGTCAGGGTTTGACTGTAAATTCAAGACTGCTTCCTCAACAGGGCCCAATACAGATTGATTTTACTACCGCTTTTCAGTACTTTTACAAAAATCTTATTTTAAAATCGGTACTTTTCACAAAAAATCAAGTTATAAAATCAGCAGCTTCACAAAACTAACTTTGAAAATCGACACATTCTAGAAACAATATTAAAAAAAACGAAAGTTTCACGAAAAACCTGTGTTTTAAAATAGAAAACCTGTTTTTCTGTTTAAAAACATAGTTTACTCATAAAATAATGATGTGAAACACCTCATAAAATAATAAAATAAAATGCTAAGATAATTTATATGAACAATCGCTTAGGTAACAGCTTTTTCATAGTATTAAACCTCAAATTTCACTGTTTTTCGCCAAATTGCTTTTAAGCAATCTTTTAGCATCAGTTTTAGGGGATGGTGTTTTCCTGAATTGTACACAGTACAAAGCTTTTTGAACTGAGATACAATGATATTTTCCCTATCTCTTAGGTCCCCCCCCCCCCAAAAAAAAAAAAGAAGTTCGAAATATTAGTTAATGACATTTGCACTTTTCAAGCTAACATTTAAATTGCTCTAATTTTCTGAGACAAAAATTAGAATGTGCCTATAAAGATCACAAAAATCAATGCTGATAAAAAAAAAAAAACTTTCACAAAAATAGAATTTTGATGCAATACTTACACAAAAATAGGTAGGGGGAAAAATCCTGGATTTGCCTCTGCTCAATCAGGATCCATCCACAATTTTGGTCAGCGGGAATACAAAAAATATCAATTGCTCCGTTGCTAGAGCAAAGCATGTTTTTCTATTTGCCACAACCTACCAAATTTGAATTTAAAACCTATGCAGCAGCTAAGAGGTGTTTCACATCATTATTTATAGTGAAGCATGTTAGTCAAGATTTAATTTACTACACAAGCCGTAAATTTTAGTCTTAAAACATTTCTGATGAGAAGTAAACAAATCTTCAGAAATTTCAACATCATTCGTTCAAGGAGAATCAGCGTTTCAAACCAATAGGATCGTTCGCAAGGCAGAAAATTTTCTTAAAACATATCTGACTGTGCAACGACCCAAATAGTTTGAAACAAAATAAAAATGCATGCAATTCAGCTTTCGAAACAATTGTGGGTAAATATCTCAAAGTTAAAAAATGTTTCACCTTAAATTCAGCACATATGTATCAGCACACGCGACGTAGATTCATTAAAACGAAAATAAATCAAAGATATTTACAGAATTGTGAGCGAAACTATATAATTTTTTCATCTCTCAAAAAAAAAAAAAAAAAAAAAAAGCGAGCGAAACAAAATAATCATACGTGAAATAAATATAAGAACAAAAAAAACTTAGCGAAGGTAACGGTCCAGTTTCACTTCATTGACTTGTAAACAAGCATGGAACAGCGGTTACAGGGTTACAAGTATAGTGCCTAGAAAGAGTAGTGTGCCGATCGGCGGGGAAAAAGTGAGGTCAGATCTGAGGAAAATCCAGATGGCGCTGCACTCGAGTAGTACGTTATGCTCCTCAATCAGACTCGTTTTAAATCAGCGATTGCATGATGATTTCGCAGTTTAAAAACCCCGTTTTTCGGATTAAACTTATTTCTGCGCAAAAGACAAATTCTGTAATAAGTGCTAATTGTTACATGGGTGTTTGTTTATTTTTTGAAGCATATAAAATTACCTTATTATAAAACTACCTTACTTCAATGAAAATAGTAGACTATAAGGGCCCATTCATTAAATACGTAAGGGTCCCAAGGGGGAGGGGGGTTGAAAAAGTCTCTACGTACCTTAGGGGGGGAGGGTCAAACTCATTCTTACATAATATTTTCCAAGTCGATATTTCACATTAGACATTGCGCGGTCAAGTGATTTGGCAGAGATTATGTTCCATTTGCGTCTGGAAGGTAAGAAACGTGTTAGGATAAGATGTTTTTTTATTTGTTTTACAAAGAATTTATAGTGTAAAATGTAATAAAGGAGTCGCATTGCGTACGGCATGTTTTATTTGTAATTAATATTACATCAAAAAAAAAAAAAGTCGAAAAAACATTCAGTTTAGATTCTTTTCAGTAACTATTTCTTTACGCAAAAGGTTTAATTTAATAATGTGAATTTAATAACGATTCCAGTGATTCAAGATTTGTTATTATATCATTTTGAAAAACGAAATGGAATCTTACATAAGAATGGGGGGGGGGGGGGTGAAAATTCTTACGTACCCTTACATGGGGGAGGGAGGGTCAAAAATTGCCAAAATCACCCTTACGTAATTAATGAATGGCCCTTAAGTATTCAATAACAGCGCGTCTCTTATTTCTCTACTAATAATAAAGCCGAGTCTCTCTGTCTGGATTTCTGTCCGGAATTCTGTCTGGATCCCTGTGACGCGCACAGCGCCTATACCGTTCGGCCGATTTTCATGAAATTTAGTACAAAGTTAGTTTGTAGCATGGGGGTGTGCACCTCGAAGCGAATTTTCGAAAATTCGATTTTGTTCTTTTTTTATTTTTAAATTTTAAAAACAGTTTCCGAAGCAGAATTATCATAAGATGGACGAGTAAATTACGAAATTATCCTGACGTGGAATCGTAACATGGGAAGAGCGAATGAACATAGCCAATTGGCGAGAAATTCATCATCCATTATTTGTAAATATACAGGCAAATCAAATGACCTTTTAATTTTCTCCTTCGGACAAAGTCGTGTGGGTACCGCTAGTTACAAAATAAAACTGCTTCTAAATTCTTGAAGCTAATTAAAATTATCAGGGCTTCTCAGTCTGAGTCGAAGAACAGGATAATCTACTTTTACACCTTTGACCAAAATAGTAGCATTGATTTGTAAATTTTCTTCTACTTCATTAATGATCTTTTTATCGTCAATATTATTTTCCACATAATTTTCATTATATACAAAAACTACAATATTTGGAGATTTTTTTAAATTCATACAAACCCAATATTCGTTAGGCAAATTAATATGAACAATTTCATCTATAATAGATTTATACGTGGTTATTTCAGTTTCATCTGCGGAAAGATCAAGTTTTATTTTTTTCAAACAGGGAACATTTTTCTTAACTGCATAATTCCTGATGGACCTTTGCTTTGGTATTTTTTTGTAAAGTATGTTGGCAGATTTGGGAAAATTGTCGTAATTGCCTCGTCTTTTAAAAAAAGTTTTCCCCGGGGAATCAAAACTTCCTCACCATTTATAATATGCTCATTATGCGTTTCAATAAAATGTTTTTCGAAATGCAGAGCACAAATTGAGCAATATTTATCAAAAACTTTATCTAACCTGGGAAATAACGAGTCCCACTTCTTTAGTTCTTCTTCATCTGCTGGAGCTTTAAAAAGCGAAACTTTTTCTTTGCATGTTTTGTATCCAATTTTGCACCCTGGTACGAAACAAGATGAAGCTTTACTTCTTCTAAGATTAAAATTTGATGCCTCCATTAAAAGCCTTAAACGCTGTTTCATGAAATATTCACGAAATAAAGGTAAAAAAGAGAAACGCGGAACTAAATTGGAACAAAATCCCGCGTCTACTAATGTAAACACCGCGAAATTGAACGTACACCTCGACCGCACTGCCCTCTAGCGGTTTTCATACATTTTGTCTTCAAGAATCGAAGGGGAAAAAGCGCCGATCGGCACACTATTCTTTCTAGGCACTATAGTTACAAGCTCCTTTTAGTAAAATCGAGTCGTCAGAAGAAGGCATCTACCACTGTAATCACGAAGAATAAATTTGAAAAATAAACGTAATAATACAAAATGCTTGAAAATGACTTTTATCATTTCATGAACGCCGCCATTAAAATCTTAAATATCATGTGACAGATCACGTGACAGTTGGGCACCCTTTTTAAAGGAGCCAAAAGAACCGCAAGGACATCTCCAAGCCTCCGTTTTCACCCGAATGCACCTTGCTTTCACCCCAGGGTGCTAAAGGACCTTTCAACGGCTCCTGTAGTTCTAACAGTGTATATGAGGATGTGGGTATTTATGTCGCATAACTCAAGAACGGTATGTCCTAGAAAGTTGAAATTTGGTACGTAGACTCCTAGTGGGGTCTAGTTGTGCACCTCCCCTTTTGGTTGCAATCAGGTGTTTCTAAAGGGGTTTTTTGACCTTTTTAGGGGGAAATCATTGTTAATTTCTATGTAAAATCAAGTGGTGTTACAATTTGGCGAACATTTTGCGAATTATCACCAGTCTTTTAATCGCCAAGTTTTGTCGCTAACTTGGCGACAAATTTGGTGATTTTCTTTTTAAATCTGGTTTTAATTCGGCCACTGTTGGTGATATTTAGAGAGTAAGCTATTGAATCACATTAAAATTGCCAATATTGGGAAAATGACATTAAATTGGAGTAAAAGGAAGTAATGTGAGGCACACATCAGCTCGTTTTTTTTTTTTTCTAAAATGACATTACAGAGTTAAAATCAGCTTTTCTCATATTTCCTAGAGACACTATTTCAAACCAGAGTAATTCATTATTGGATGTAGCGTATTTTAAAAAAAACACCAGATCCACTTTCACTTACAGGGATAGAACACCGCGTGGTTAAACACACTCACCTGCAAAGTTATGAAAATGCACATAGTATTGTATCCCTCCGAGATACAGATTTAAAAAAAACGGCTAACTTTATAAGCAGCATTTACTGTACTTGAAATCAACGGTTTATTGAAGCAGAAACTATAATATAAGTTCATTATATCTTAGATGAAAATTATGATATAAACTCCTGTTATATTTGGAGAAACTTTCGCAACTCTCTTTAAAAATGTGTTGAAAAAAAAATGTTAACTTCTGTCATCTAATTCTACTTCTATCGACAACTAACTATAGAAAACAATTTCCAATGTGATAATGCCACAAATAACTGATTAATTATCAAAACTAAACGTTTTTAAAATTTTTTAATAATAATTTTGGTCTAATTTTGAAATACGGACATCGAAAAAAACATTGATACCTAAAAAAACCCTTAATTGAATTTAAAATTTCATTTGGGGCGCCCACTCTCATGAGTAGACGTTCAGGAACTCTCCTTAAGACGCAATGAGTGGAGCCCCGAATCGAAGCGGTCGTAGTTTTTTATCTAATATAAATGAAACATTAGACTGGTAGTTTAATGCTTCTTAAGAAAAATAATCAGTAATTTATGAATCCGTAAATCAAATATTGTTTTCAGAGATTTCTGATCAATCATAATTTTCAAATTTTCTACTTTTAGGTTAAAACAAAGGTGCAAATCGTAAAAGTAAAGTCACCGTTTTATTTCGTTTGAGGCTCATATTTTCGAAAAGCCATAACATCTTGTGCATCACATATTTGTCATTTCCATTTTTTTTCTAAATTTTAACAAAATGTTCTTTCTAATGCGCTTAGGTGTTTTCGAATAAAGCAACATCAGTGAGATAGTGTTTATATAATTTTCCAGGAGGGTGGTGGGAAGATGCTGAAACACATTTTGCGCAGTAAGGGGGCGACGATGTGCATGTTTTGAGCGGTAGGGGGCGAAAACGGTAAAAAACAGTTAAAAATGTTTTTAAACTCTCTCGTTTGTTTGTTTACACAGGCATGTTATTAGGCAGCGTTTTCGATTTGTTTGGGCTCATTGTCCTAAGTTCGCAGGTTTGCGCAGCTAATTCAGTTTCAGTGTCTTTCTACAGACCATTGATGACTAAATAATACTAATGGGGTCGTTTCCAAAATTTTAAAAGTATTTTTTTTCTCAAAGAGCATGCTTAAAAACATAGGATCTGATCATTTTTTTAAATAATTTGTTTAAATTTGATATTTTAAAAAAAATTACTCAAATCGGTACGCTTTCATTGTTCATACTTCTGCCGATGACATCACAAATGATGAAATGCTATTCAGTGTTGCCATTCACAGAGCAAAATATTTAATTCGCATCTCTACTCACGTGTATTGGCAACAATGTGGTTGATAGCAAGCGTAGAGCGCAATTTTAATTCGCTTCTTGATTATCATAACGTGGAACGTGACAGAAAGATGCGCCAAAGAGCATCATTTGCGACGTCATCAGGACCACGCCTTGTTTGAAAAATCGGACATTAAAAAAAAAAAAAATCAAAAATAACTGTTGGGAAAATAAAAGTATTTTCTGGGTCCTAGTTACTTATTTATTTTTCCTTTTCTTTTTTGCTTATTCTATCAATTTCAGTGACAAAAAGTACTTCTTTTGACTGAAGGACCCCATTTCAAAGAGGAAATTTTTCTAGTTTTCGTTACTGATCCAAACCGATTTTCGGATTGAATATTCGATTATTCATTACTATCGTTGGACACGAGATAAATTAAATATACCCGCCTTTAATAAGAAAAAAAAAAGTTTTAGACTGCTTAAAATCAATTCTCGTAAATTCCCGCATTTATGCTTCTTTACCGTGTAAAGGCTCCCTTCAGCTTTGTAGTGGACGAAATGCTCTAAAATTCCAGTTCTGATTGCCTAAGATTACCTCTGATTGCCTGTGCAAATATATTAATCCTTAATGGGTTGAATGTAGGAAAAAAAAACATTTTTGGGCGTCTTTTGGCGTTTTCGTCCCACTCAGGGGCGGTGGAACTATTTTGGGTTTTAGAGGTGGAGATCTTTTTCGGACTGTAGGATGCCCTTTCTTTTACATCGTGAAAGATAGCTTTCAATTTTGTTTTCTGGTATGTCCCCCAAGCACTGATCTTCCTCCTTCCCTTCAACCAAGCCAACCCTTCAACCAAGTGGATCTGGTGTTTTTTTTAAAATACGCTACATCCATTAATTAATAACTGGTTTGGACATAGTGCTCTGTGCCTCTAGGAAATATGAAAAAAGCTGATTTTAACCCTGTAATGTCATTTTAGAAAAAAAACGAGCTTCTGTGTGCCTCACATGACTTCCTTTTACTCTAATTTAATGTCATTTTCCCATTATTGGCAATATTAATGTGATTCACTAGTTTACTCTCTAAATATCACCACCAGTGGCCAAATTGAAACCAGATTTAAAAAAAAAAAAAAAAAAAAAAACGCCAAATTTTCGCCAAGTTGGCGAAAAAACTTGGCTACCAAAAGACTGGCGATATACCGCCAAGTGTCCGCCAAATTATAATACCACTAGAGTACGCATCAAAATTAACAATGATTTCCTCCCAAAAAATGGGCGAAAGACCCCTTTAGAAACACCCAAATGCAACCAAAAGGGGGGGGGGGTGCAAAACTAGACCCCATTAGGATTCTACGTACCAAATTTCAACTTTTTAGGACATACCCTTCTTGAGTTATGCGACAAACATACGCACATCCGCACATACGCACATACGCACTTACATACATACGTACATACGGACGTCACGAGAAAAGTCGTTGTAATTAATTCGGGGCATGTCAAAATAGATATTTCGGGTGTTTATACGTTCTTAGGCACGTATCCGCGTGTGGTCGGGTTGAAAAAAAATCTCAACATTACTTCGGGGGTGAGCAAAATGGAAATTAAGGCCGAATTTTGAATGAAATTTTTTTCGCGAATACAATACTTCCTTTTTTGGAAAAGGAAGTAAAACCATATAAAGTATTATTGTAATTGATAGTTGGAATAAATAATTCGTAGAACAAATACATTCGAAATTACACTCGAAACTAACTTTCCCAAAAGGGAAAGTGAATGATTAGAAAAAGAAAAACATGGTGCACGAAAACTCAATTCATCTCACCATCTAATAACGAAAATATCATTTTGCAATCTTTCCGCTGCTTTTTGTTTAATGATATTCTATTAGTTCGTGCTTTTGAATTTAAATTTTTGCATCAATAAATTGATTATGGTTTTATATAATGGAAAAATAAATGTACGTGTAAAATATAAGTAGATATTTAATAAGTTACATTGAGAAAATTCTTTAATATTGAAACTATTTGTTATTTTCAGCTAATACCGGTATTATCCACTGCAAAACGTTCAAAAAAAGAAAAAAAAAAAAAAAAAAAAACGAGGTAGCCATCCCTAATTGCAACACATCGATATTTCCATGTCAGAAAAAAGTTTCATGTTTAACGAATTGATGATATCAGTTGAGACGTCCACTCCCAAGAGTAGACGTTCAGAAAAAGTAAATAGATGTGTACGGCTTTCGACGTTGATTGAACGCGGCTGTAGTTTTTTATCTAATAAAAAAGAAAAATCATGCTGGTAGTTTATTGCTTCTTAAGAGAAATAAACAGCAATTTAGGATTTCGTAAATCAAATAGTGTTTTCAGAGTTTTGTGCTCAACTGTAACTTCTAAACCATCTTCTTCAAGGTTGAAAAAAGATGTAAATCGCAAAAGTAAAGCCACTACTTAATCTCCGTCTGAGGCTGAAATTTTCGAAAGGCCAGATCTTATGCATCACATATTTGTCTCGTAAAATTTTTTTATTTTCTTTTTTTTCTAAACTTATGTATTTATTTATTTGTTTTTTTATTTCATTTTATTTATTTATTTTTTTATTTTATTTTATTTATTTATTCTTTTTTTTCTTTTTGGTGGTGCGTTTAGGTGTTTTAATTTCAGATGGGGAACAGAAGCGGTTCCCACTATATCGCCACTGGAGAACACATCTAATGTGTCCAGTGGTCCACAACATAAATCTTAATTTTATGCAGTGCAAAGTTATTGATGTTAAATTACCAGAATTTTTGTCAATAGAAAATCAAAATTGTAACTGATAATGATGTAATTTTTTTATATATTTAAATAAAGTTCCTCAGAGACCCTCTTGCTCAGATTTATATGAGCATTTAAAACCGATAAACCGAGCAATTGGTAGGTGTGGGTGGTCTGTGAGGGTGTCAAGTGTAGTGCAAATCGGTTAATATACTGTTTTATAATTTCCATAGCGGAAGCAAAAACTTATAGATAAATAAAATGCTTTTTTGAAATAATATTTATGCAAATAGGTATACACTGATTATTATAAAGAGATAGAGGTTGATCTATCTCAGAAAAAATAGGGTACAAATATGGGCCCTCTTCGAAAAAGTCCTCAAAAATAATTTAAAAATTGGATAAAACTAAGGAAAATGGTAGAGAATTGATTATACACAGGAAAAAAAATATATTTACAGAAATCGCAGACATAACTGCTGCTTTCAGCCCCGGCACAATTTAAGTGAAAAATTTTCACAAAAACTTCTTCCCAGTGTCTTCAGAGAACTTTTCATCACGAAAGATGCAAGTTACAACACAAGAGAAATATTTTTTGTTGTTTTAGAAAAAGAATTGGTGTAGTTATAGAGGCATCTTATATATATATATATATATATATATATATATATATATATATATATATTTAATACAATTTAAAAACTCCTCGTGTTCCGCACAGTATGCCACGAGGCTTACAAGAGTAAGTATAAAAAACATAAAAAGTTGAAACCTTAATAGTTTAGACTGTTAACAAAATCAGGCAAGATGACAAAAGTCTGGGATCTTTTAACAAGATCCGATAAAAAACAGGCGGCCAGCATAAGGAAAAATTTGCCAAACCTTTTCTGAAGACAGTCCTAGGGCCATCTTGTAAACTGCAGTGCAGAAGAACATGTTCAGCTCTCTGCTCGCCAACTCCACAGTCACAAAGCAAATTTGACGATATGCCAAATCTAAACAAGTAACTTTTAAAATTTTCCTGGCCAGTGAGAAATTGAGATAGTTTAAAATTTGTTGAAAAATAGCTGCACTGCTGACGATGAAAAACAGTAGGGAAGAACCTCTTTGTCCACCGTGCATTTGAGGAGGCAAGATACTCCGTGTTCCAGTCTGCGATAGTTTTCTCCCTTGCCAAAAACTTTTAGTGAGACCCAGGAATATCCATGATTAAGTCAATACCGTGCCTTGTCGCTTGCTTAGCAAGTTGGTCTACCCTTTCGCCGCCGAAATTTCCACTATGACCTCGAATATAGGTGAAATGAACATCAGCAACATTTTCAAGCGCACTAAGAATAGAATGAACTTCCACCACAAGTCTTTCTGTGCTAGCTGGATTGCATAATAGCATCTTTTACATAGGAGCCCATATTTACACCTACTACGGTTAATTCACATAACTCTAAACCTTATGCAAATTTTAAATGAATTTTGACCAAATTTTGAAATCTAAATATCGAAAAAGCATTGATCGCAAAACATCGATGTTTCCAAGACAGAAAAACTTTCATGTTTAACAAATTGACGATATCAGTTGAGCTACCTAATCTCAAGAGTAGACGTTCATGAAGAGAAAAGTGAGTGTGCGCGGAAGGTTGACTACCCTGGAACTGGAAATAATTTTGTACAGGTGCCGGGGCGTACCCACTTTACCTGATATTCATACGGAAAAGGAATGGAACAATGAATGACATGGGATGGTGCGAAGAAGAGAGGAGGGAGCAGAGAAAGGGGAGGGGGCACGCAGGGTGCTGTCAAGTGCGCCAGCAGGGCGGTCGATGAAATGATGTTTTAAAATTTAAACTGTATACAAAAAAGGAGCATCTTCAGGGCCACTAGTAATTTGGCTTGCTTGGTTGTATTATTTTTTATCTTTTAAATTTTTTTTTCCCAACAATAGTTGGGGAACTTAACATTAAAAATACCATTGAGCCAGGTCCCGGGACCAGAGCTAATGCGGCTCATAATCATACATGAGGGCACAAAGATCATTGAACATGGGGAAGAGGCTGTATGCATTCCACGAGAAAACACGAAGGGCGTCACGGATGGCCATTTTGAAGAAGACTTAGAAACATAAGCTGCAAGGTTTGGATTTGCTGAAGGAGGGTTGTGAACATGGTATTTACAGTTTCGAGGGTGGATCTGTCAATGTTGAGGTCATTTAAGCTGTTGCGTTTCTCGTCGAGGATTTCCTGAACTTTATCGTTAACACTGGTTTGGTTTTGGCTTTCAATAACCTGCCTACGCAGATCCCAGATGTTTCTGTTCTCCCTATCTTTGATTTTTGGGCGCATGGGACAGTCCAGTGAATTGGAAGTGTGATTTCCACTGCATAAAGCACAGGTGGGGTCAGTGTCCGGGGATTTAGTGCAAGTATAGGAAAGGTGGCCTTGGCCACACTTGAGACATTTTGGGGGGCGAGTGCAGCAACGACTCGAATGGCCGAATTGCTGGCATCGCCAACATTGTGTTATTCTGCCTTCCCTTTTTTTAGGGGCTCAATATTTATTCTAAGATAACCTATTTTTCCGAGGTCGTATATGGTTTTGTTTTTTTCATCTTTCGGCATGTTCACCACAAATAGGGGCATGGGGGTTTGTTCTTTTCCCCTCTTCATCTGCTTAACTTTATTGACGTAAAATTCTTCTTCAGTGAGGGCGGTTATTATATCTTCAACTGGAAAATCTAGGGGTAGGCCCCTAATTACAACAATGAGGTCTCTGTCCTCATTGAGGGGGTGAGTGTGCGATTCCAGATTATGCTCATCAATGAACCGTCTAATTTTTCTGTAGTCTTCCGCTGAATGGGGGTAAACGATCAGCACCTTTTCTTTAGTTTGATGGGAGAAGGTCATCCTACCCGTAACCTCATCGGTGCAAGTTTCGTTCAGGGCTGCGAGGAGATCAGTGTTATTTGGAGGGTTGTAGATACTGATGGGGGGGGGGGACGTGTTTGTGATTTGGGTTCCGATAGGCGTTGTTTCTAAATTGGTTTCTGGCCCTATTGTAATTAGTCTTCTGGATGTTGGTGAAATCGTCAAGTAACTCCTCTTGGGGTAGGGATTCAAATCTATTGCTAAGTGGGGTGTCAGGGCGGGGGGTATGTTGTAAATTTCTGGCAATTTTACTGGGGTGCGCTCTATGGAATCCATCATCTAAGGGATGATCATCGTCTTCATCATCACTGCGGACCCGTTTAATGGGCCCTTGGGCCGAATGAGCCATATCGTCATCTGAAGTTAGAACAGGTTGGGACGTGGGGGGCAAATCAATACTTTCAGGCCTGGAGTGGTAGTTATCCCTATAAAGTTTGTACTCTTCCACGAGAAATTTCATCTTTTTGTCCTTAATCTTAAGCAATTGATTGATTATCTGATCGCGTTTAACACGTTCAGAATCTGATAATTTAAAAGTTTCCTCAGCATTGAGGATCTCTTGGAGGGGGCTTTCAATTTCTTCTAAAGCTATCAAGGTAAGAGCTTTGTTTATCTGCCTATCAAAATCCTGTCTGTTCCATTTTTTCTTTCGTATGATATCATTAAAGGTACAACTCACCCGGGCATCCTTCTTGAATTTCTGGCTGCAGGAGTCATCTTTTTCCAGTTCCGTGTAGGAGGATTCATTTTCCGGGGCATCATTTGCAGAAATAAAGAATTTCGGTTGAGTCAGCGAGGCAGCCGGGAGAGAGCAATCAGCCAGCGGAGGGAGAGAGCCCGGCGGGACGGTTCCGATGGCGGGGGAAACCCGGTCGGCCCTGACAAGGGCCTCTACACTGTAACAAATTTCGGAAACGTTTCTAGATATATCGGAAACGTCTCCGAAATAGTAAGAATCCTTCATCCAATAGCGAACTCCTCATTATTCAGAAAGCTTTTTGTTATTTCAAGACATCTAGAAGCGGAAGTGAGGCGCAATGCTTCGAAACGTATTTTATCCTTCAGCGCCAGTGAGTCGAAAATAACGAGAGCTTAATTTTTTCCTTTTCTATGGTTGCTGCAGTCAGCAACTGTTTAGCATTGGATTGCTTGTTATTTCATGTCTAGAGAGTAGTAAATTGTGTCGAAACTAATTTTACGCCTTTGCATTTTGCGCTGCTCTTGATTTTTTAGAAGATGTACGCAGCTATTAAGTTAGTTAATAACGATTTGCTTCTTTACAATTTTCGGTGCAACCATGATTACATTTATATTGTGTGTTCAAGCGTGAATAGTTTCAACACCCGTTTTTATACTTAATGAAACGAAACCCTTTGGATTACTTATCCAGTTGTAATGGAGGTACTTAGATTTTCTTTCGCTCATGTTCACTTGTAAGTATTAATGAATATTTTAAAACATGTTGTTATATACATTTATATTTTTGTTGATTTGCATTTGATGAGGCTCCAATTGTAACTGTTTTGGGGTTTATCGAATTAATTTAAAGTTGTCCTACATACCTGTGAGCGCAGTGTACTATTTGTTGTAATCAATTGAAACTGATGAATTACGCAAAAGAAATAAGATTTATATTTGAAAAGCAATCACAGAAAAGTTATTTCGAAATACTTGGATATACATACATTGGCTCAAAAAAAAATCAATTGTTTAATTCATTAAAAATATGGTAATGCAAATGTTTTCTAGTATTGTAATATGCTTCACAAAAAATGTGCCAGTATTATTTATCTTTTTTTATTATAATTTATTCATTTATTTAAAAATATTTATACCATTAGAAAATGGCCCAGTTATCTATTAGTAAGCTACATAGCTATGCAATTAATTCATGTGCTTATTCATTTTGTTAAATGTGGTTGACAATAAAAAATTCCTTGACATTAGTTGTTCGGTAAATAACATTTCCTTCGTGGATATACTAGTTTAATATAGGACAATCAGGAGAAATGAGCCAGAGGCAAAAATGGAACAGCTGCATTTACAAGCCGAAATAAAAAGAAAAATTATTTCATGTCATTGTTTTAAAAGTGATCCTTTTTTAAATACTATGTTATTAATTAAATATACAATGCACATATGGGGAGAAGACAAGGGGCGTTCACCACGCAGACTGCCATTGACATTTTCAGGGATTGCTTTTTTTAAGGGGGGGGGGCGCTTTATAGCATTTTATGGGTTCACCATCACTCTTATAGTGTGGGGGGGGGATCTCGTATATATGAAATGGAGTAATCATGCAATAGAATTCAATGTTTTAATAAATAAAATACGTAATGCATTTTGCGCACATTGTAAAAATAAAATCAGTAACCTATTTTGATAAAGTATTTATATTTGTGATGAACTGGAAAAGGGCGAGAACAGAAGAATCACCCCGAATGGTTCCAACAAGAGGACTTGGTGTCATATTTAAATTCACCAATTTCTCTGTTGGCACTTTTCGGTACACTTTTTTCGTCAGAGAAATAGACTTGACGCGAAGGGAAGGTAAGTTCTGTCAAATTTTATCCGAAAGTAAAAGCTATCAAGTTTGATACAAGATATGTTTTTAAGTTCTGCATTAAAAATACAATATGTTGATTATTTTATCTTGAAAATATTGTGAGAAAAACTGAAGTTTAAGATTGTTTAACAAACAATCCCACTTTTGAGAAAGTGCCCCCCTCCCCTCCCCTGACGATTTTGTGAATAGGAATGAAACTACTATATTATTTCATAAATTTTCAAAAATTTATAACTGTGCATATGTTATGCTGTTAACCATGCTATTTGTCATCAGAAATTCAGAAAAAGAAAAAAAAATCCACGAATGATTCTAAAATTGTTTGTTTCATTGCTGTTAGATATGAAAGAACTGAAACTGATATGGTATGCAATACTATAGTAAAAAATTATATTTTAGAAAAAAATCGCGGAAAAAGGATTCTGAAATTCTCGGAAACGTTTTTGAAAATTGTTTGGAGAGTTCCGAAATACTCGGAAACGTTTTCGAAACTTTCATGAACCACTGCTGCACAGAATACTCAGAAACATTTCTGGAAATTACGGAAAGAGGATTCCGAAATACTCAGAAACGTTTCTGAAAATTACAGAAAGAGTATTCCAAGATACTCAGAAACATTGAAAGAGGATTCCGAAATACTCAGACACGTTTCTGGACATTATAGAAAGAGAATTCCGAAATACTCAGAAACGTTTTTGAAAATTTCATGAACCGCAGCTGCACGATATACTCAGAAACGTTTCCGGATTTTTTTTACAGTGATACGCCGCAATCCCCGGACCCTCCCTTGGTCTTCCGCGGAGCTTTCCGTGACATGAGTCGTCGCAGAGCACGTCCGACCAGTTCGGGCGCCTGTCCAGCTATCGAATCTGAAAAAGAGGAATCTGGGTTGACTACCCTGAAATCGACTGTAGTTTTTATCTAATGGAAATGAAAAATCATGCTGGTAGTTTATTGCTTCTAAAAAGAAAAAAACAGCAATTTTTAGGATTCCTTAAATCAAATACTGTTTTCACAGTTTCTTGGTCAACTGCAACTTCTAAATTATCTCCTTTAGGGTTGAAAAAAGATGCAAATCGCAAAAGCAAAGCCACTACTTTATTTCCGTCTGAGGCTGAAATTTTCGAAGAACCAGATCTTATACATCACATATTTGTCTCGTAAAATTTTTATTTCCTTTTTTTTTTTCTAAATTTGTGCATTTATTTATTTATTTTTTTATTTTATTTTATTTTATTTTTTTTTTCTTTTTGGTGGTGTGCTTAGGTGTTTTAATTTGAGTTGGAACAGAAGCAGTTCCCACTATATTGCCACTGAAGTACACATGTAATGTGTCCAGTG
Organism: Uloborus diversus; assembly: GCF_026930045.1. Lineage (NCBI taxonomy): Eukaryota > Metazoa > Arthropoda > Arachnida > Araneae > Uloboridae > Uloborus > Uloborus diversus. Next base: position 141,301,741 of record NC_072738.1, read on the forward strand.
ATCCACTATATAAATCTTAATTTTATGTAGTGCAAGGCTATTGATATTAAATTACCAGAATTTTTGTTAATAGAAAATCAAAATTGTAAGTGATAATGATGTAACTTTTTTATATATTTAAATTAAGTTTCTCAGAGTTCCACTTCCTCAGATTTATCTGAGCATTTAAAACCGATAAACCGAGCAATTGGTAGATGTGGGTGGTCTCTGAGGGTGTCAAGTCAAGTGAGGCGGTTAATATATTGTTTTATAATTTCCCTGGCGGAAGCAAAAACATTAGCTTATAGATATTGATAAATAAAATGCTTTTTTGAAATAATATTTATGTAAAAATTTCCCTGGCGGAAGCAAAAACATTAGCTTATAGATATTGATAAATAAAATGCTTTTTTGAAATAATATTTATGTAAATAGGTATACACTGATTATTATAAAGAGATAGAGGTTGATCTATCTCAGAAAAAATAGGGTACAAATATGGGCCCTCTTCGAAAAAGTCCTCAAAAATAATTTAAAAATTGGATAAAACTAAGGAAAATGGTAGAGAATTGATTATATACAAGAGAAAAAAAAATACTTAAAGAAATCGCAGATATAACTACTGCTTTCAGCCCCGGCACAATTTAAGTGAACAATTTTCACAAAAATTTCTTCCCTGTGTCTTCAGAGAACTTTTTATCACGAAAGATGCAAGTTGCAATACTAGAGAAATATTTTTTGTTGTTTTAGAAAAAGAGTTGGTGTAGTTATATAGGCATCTTTTACATGGGGAACATATTTACACCTACTACGGTTAATTCACATAACTCTAAACCTTATGAAAATTTTAAATGACAATTTTGATCAAATTTTGAAATCTAAACATCGAAAACGCATTGATCGCGAAACATCGATGTTTCCAAGTCAGAAAAAACTTTCATGTTTAACGAATTGACAATATCAGTTGAGCCGCCTACTCTCAAGAATAGACGTTCAGGAAGAGAAAAGCTGAGTGCGCGGAAGGTTGACTGCCCTGAAAGCGGCTGTAGTTTTTATCTAATAGAAATGAAAAATCATGCTGGTAGTTTAATGCTTCTTAAGAGAAATAACCAGCAATCTTTTGGATTCCGTAAATCAAATATTGTTTTTAGAGTTCTGTGGTCAACTGCAACTTCTAAATTATCTTCTTTAGAGTTGAAAAAAGATGCAAATCGCAAAAGGAAAACCACTACTTTATCTTCGTCTGAGCATAATTCGCAAAAGCATTGTTCGCAAAACATCGATATTTCCAAGTGAGAAAAACGTTTTCATGTTAAATGAATTGACAATACCAGATGAGTCGTCCACTCACAAGAGTAGACGTTCAGGAAGAAACTCGAAATGAACCGTTACACTTGTCCAAAGGAAGCGATTGTAGTTTTTTTATCTAATAGAATAGAAAAATCATACTGGTACTAAAGAGAAATAACCAACAATTTAGGATTCCGTACATCAAATATTGTTTTCAGAATTTTGTGATCAAATATAACTTCTAAATTATCTCCTTGAAGATTCAAAAAAGATGCAAATTGCAAAAGTAAAGCCACGGCTTTATATCCTTCTGAGGCTGAATTTTTCGAAAAGCCATAAGATCTTATGCATCATATATTTTTCATATCATTTGTATTTTCTTTTTTAATTTATTTTATTTATTTATTTATTTATTTATGTGGTCCGCTTAATTGTTTTAATTTGATTTGGCACCGAAGCAGTTCCCATTACATCGCCACAGAACACATCTAATGTAAATTAATGCGGTATTATTTATCAAGGTAAAGAACGGCAAAGAGCAATAAGCTATTACTTTAGCTTCATGGAAAGGCATACAAAAGTCTGAACGGTTAAAATACTTCAAAAAATCTTTTTCTTTAATACGTGTCATAAGATTGCTTTAAATCTTAATTTTATGTAATGCAAGGCGGTTAATAGATTGTTTTATAATTTCCTTAGAGGAAGCAAAAACATCATCATATTGATATTGATGAAGAAATTGCTTTCTTGAAATAATATTTATGTAGATATACAATGATTATTATAAAGAGCAAAAAAATAGCAATAATATACTGTCTTTTAAATGAATCTTACTGTAAAATTGACTATAAAAGTAGAAGTGATACACGATTTCATAAATGACTTATACAGTAACAGCAGTAAACAGTAAATTTAACACTGATCAGTAATTTTTACGTTTATTTATTTATTTACTTATTTTTCTTTTCAATTTTTATCTTTGTCACTTTTTATAGCTGAAATAAGTTTGTATAGCTGAAAAATGAGGAAAAATGGAGCAAAAAGTATCGTTTATACGTAAAAAAAAAAAAAAAAATCATACAAAATCTATTGATTTCCTTTTCTAAAGTTTTTTAGCAGTAAAACATTGATCTAGGCTATAAAAAGTGCCAATGGCATAGAGGAAAAAGTGTACACAGGACCACAATCTTTTGTTTTTTATATAGAGTTGCCTTGAATTCCAAAAAGTCTAGATTAAACAGGCTTAAACAGGTGCCCTTCAATTTTTTAAGAGGACTTTAAATCCCAAATTGAGATTTTGGAAAAAATATTCTACTGGGCGACAAATGTTTTCAATTATGAACATTCTTGATGCTTAAATATTCGAAAGAACAGGTTTCAGGCTAGCTATTTCATAGATGGTTTTCAAGAGAATGTTGCAAAGTAACGCTTGGCGGCTAAACTATCTTTGCCAATATTGAGTAAAAAGGGAAATTTTTCACATTGTTAAAAGAAATAACAAATATGAAGATGATTATTCAGTGCAACTTTCTAATATGAGGCAGTGAGAAGCAAAGTGATGTAAGCGCGAAATAATAAATTTGGAGATAACCAGGACATATCGTAGGTGAATCTCTCCTCTGTCTTGTGGCAGGAGATGGTACTTGTAGCTCTGGAAGTTGCTGCTATACAGCATGATTTAGAAAAAAAATCAGTGAAAGCCTACCTATTATGTTATCTTTAAACGCATTTTACTCAAAACTTGAACGTGTCCACTTACATCCCTTTGCTTCTCACTGCCTCATATGTACAGTAGGGTGGAGTGGAAATTAGCCGAAATTTTTTTTTTTTCGAATTTCAAAAAGCTTGATATGTCAAAATGTCTCATTTGACTACTAAAACCGGGTGTGATATTTTCAATAGTTTTGAAAAATATTTTTGATCTCCCTTCGCAACCTTGGATTTAACAATAGTTAGTGACATTACGTAAAAATTGACTATACATCAAGCAAACTCTTATTCAGTTTGGCCACCTTTAACCACAACAAAATGTCACAAGTATAATACTAAATACAATAAAATATCGAAAACACTAAATACAATAAACCATCACAAATGCTTAATGGAAATATATTTACTGAGTGAAATGTGATAATGCATGTTTTGTCTCAAACTTGGGCATTAGCTTTTGCGAAGCGATGCGTGCGCGAACAAAGCCATTTCGTGCTTTCCGTCCACAATCAGTTTTTCACTGTAAAAAAATTTCGAAACGTTACTGTTTTTTTCCGTGGAACGTCCTCGGGATTTCACACGTTTTCACCTATTTCCCTGTAAAAACAAGTATCATGACAAAAAAGGTTCCTGAATCGCTACAAGTTGCCCGCATGCAGACTTTTCGCTGTTGTGGAAAATATTTTTAGCAACCAGTTTAAAGTCTGAGATGAGCGTGTGTTATTAAATGTATCGACCTAAGGGTTGCTTATGGCCGGTCCAGCTTGACTAAGCTTACAATGAGAGTGGGAATGTCAATGCATAGCTACAGCTTTGCAAGGCAGGGATTGCAAGTAAGAGATGTGCTTGGTTCCTTCCTTCCTTCCTTCTTGCTTAAGCTTTGGCCGAGGTCGCTCTGATTTTTATGGAGCCCTTCTTAGTATATTACGAAGGTTCTAATTATAGTGCCTAGAAAGAGTAGTGTGCCGATCGGCGGGGAAAAAGTAAGGTCAGATATGAGGAAAATCTAGATGGCGCTGCGCTCGAGGAGTACGTTATGCTACTCAATTAGACTCGTTTTAAATCAGCGATTGCTTGCTAATTTCGCAGTTTTAAAAGCCCCGTTTTTTCGAATTGAACTTATTTCTGCGCAAAAGACAAATTCTGTAGTAAGTGCAAATTGTTACATGGGTGTTCATTTATTTTTTTGAAGCATATAAAAATTACCTTATGCTAATTTATCTTTAATGAAAATAGTTAGGACTATAAGGGGGCATTCATTAAATACGTAAGGGTCTCGAGGGGGGAGGAGGGTTGGAAAAGCCTCTACGTACCCTTTACTTGGGGGGGGGGGGGGGTCAAACTCATTCTTACGTAATATTTTCCGAGTTGGTATTTCACATTAGAAATTGCGCGATCAAGTGAATTGGCGTTTCCATTTGCGTCTGGAAGGTAAGAAACGTGTTAGGATAAGCTGTTTTTTTTATTTGTTTTACAAAGAATTTATGGTGTAAAATATAATAAAAGAGTCGCATTGTGTATGGTATGTTTTATTTGTAATTAATATTACATCAAAACAAAAAAAAAACAAAAAAAAAAATGTCGAAAAAACAGATTAGATTCTAACTCTTTTCAGTAACTATTTCTTTACGCAAAAGGTTCAATTTAATAATGTGAATTTAATAACGATTCCAGTGATGTAACGATTCCAAGATTTGTTATTTTATCATTTTGAAAAACGAAATGGAATCTTACGTAAAAAATGGGGGGGGGGGGGGGGGTGAAAAAATCTTACGTACCCGTACATGGGGAGAGGGGGGGTCAAAAATTGCCAAAATCATCCTTACGTAATTAATGAATGGCTCCTAAGTATTCAATATATACGCGGTCTCTTATTTCTCTTTTTCTCTACTAATAATAAAGTTGAAAGTTTCTGTCTGGATTTCTGTCTGGATCTCTGTGACGCACACAGCGCCTATACCGTTCGGCCGATTTTCATGAAATTTAGGACAAAGTTAGTTTGTAGCATGGGGGTGTGCACCTCGAAGCGATTTTTTCGAAAATTAGATTTTGTTCTTTTTTTATTTCAATTTTTAAGAACAGTTTCCGAAGCAAAATTATCATGAGATGGACGAGTAAATTACGAAATTATCATGACGTGGAATCGTAACATGTGAAGAGCGAATGAACATAGCCAATTGGCGAAGAAATTCATCATCCCATTATTTGTAAATATACAGGCTAATCAAATGACCTTTTAATTTTCTTCTCCGGACAAAGTCGTGCGGGTACCGCTAGTTTCAAAATAAAACTGCTTCTAAATTCTTGAAGCTAATTAAAATTATCAGGGTTAAAATTCTCACGCTCTGTAGATATGGATGTCCTGCCACATGCAGACGAGGAAATCGTCTGTGAGAAATTGGTACCTTCAATCCCTCGCCAAGTGTTTAAATTTTGCCACTTTTCTTAAAATTTCGGGAGACTTAAATACCTTTTATTTCGATAACGAGGGACGATAACAATAATAATTATCAAATATTGTACAGGATTTTAAAAGGCTGAAATTCAAGAAAAAACTTTTTTTTTTTAAATATAACTTACCTGCTCGTTGATTTCCGTTTGTCCGAAAGTCTTATGGTCGGTCGCCTAACAGTTACCAGGCGTAGCTTTGCTGGAGATTTCGAACCTATTCTCCAGGACCTATAAACTGTAGAGGTGGTGCTACCATATATTCTGCCCAAGTCGGGCTCTTTCTCATTTAGGGGGCCTCATTGACTCAGGAGTCGCTCCTTTCTGCTTTAAACTCATGCTGGCTACATGAATGGGGCTTGAGTCTCCCCAAGTGGCATTAAGAACAACAACAAACTGCGCTCTAAGCCATCTCGATTGATAATACATTTGCCTTAAAATATAAGTATCAAATTTTCAGAGTCAATTGTGTAAAATTTTGTTTTGAAAACATCCTTGTCTTTGTGTCTACTTCAATATTGATCTTTTGATCGTCAATATTATTTTCCACATAATTTTCATTACATACAAAAACTACAATATTTGGAGATTTTTTAAATTTCATACAAACCCAATATTCGTTAGGCAAATTAATATGAACAATTTCATTTGATAATAGATTTATACGTGGTTATTTTCAGTTTCATCTGTGGAAAGATCAAGTTATATTTTTTTCAAACAGGGAACATTTTTTTCAACTGCATAATTCCTGATGGACCTTTTCTTTGGTAATTTTTTTAGTAAAGTATGTTGGCAGATTTGGGAAAATATTCGGAATTGCCTCATCTTTCAAAAAAGGTTTTCCCGAGGAATCAAAATTTCCTCACCATTTATAATATGCTTAAAATGCGTTTCAATAAAATGTTTTTCGAACATGCAGGAGCACAAATTGAGCAATATTTATCAAAAACTTTATCTAACCTGGGAATTAACGAATTCCATTTTAGTTTTTTTCTTCATCTGCTGGAGCTTTAAAAAGCGTAATTTTTTCCTTTGAATGTTTTGTATCCACTTTTGCACCCTGGTACGGAAACAAGATGAAGACTTTATTTCTTCTAATGTTCAACTTTGATGCCTCCATTAAAAGCCTTAAACGCTGTGTTTCATGAAATATTCACGAAATAAAGGTAAAAAATAGAGAAACGCGGAACTAAATTGTAACAAAATCCCGCGTCTATTAATGTAAACACCGCGAAATTGAACGTGCACCTCGACTGCGCTGCCCTCTAGCGGTTTTCATACAATTTGTCTTCAAGAATCGCCGGGGAAAAAGCGCCGATGGGCACACTACTCTTTCTAGGCACTATAGTTCTAATCTATTACACTTAACCTACTTAATTTTTTTAGAAGGGTTCTAGAGACATGACTGGCTTTAATAGGGGAGATTTCGCATTTCTTCAGGAAGTTTCAAGGTTAATTTCAGAAAGGTTACTGACTTTTAGCAGAAAAAGATCCCGGTTTTTTCAAGATCTGTTACTGGGAAGAAATTGGGCACATCAGCTTAAATAGTTTGATCCCAATCGAATAAAAACCGAAATAGTTATGTTTCTAAACTGTCATGTTATTATCCTCGTATAATTATATAGTAAGCCGTGATAATAAAAAAAAAAGTAAATAAATAAAAAAAAAACTTTTCTTAAACCAAAAAAAAAAAAAAGGTCTTCAGGCTTGAGGATGCAATGGCGCATAGGTGGGACAGTCCGCCCCTGAACTTGTCAGTGCCTGTATTATAGTGAACAAAATAGAGAAAGAGAAGGGGAGAAAGTGTACACACTTCTTAACTGATCGCTTTCTAAATTCAATTTTTCAGATTAATTGTGAATTAACATCTGATGTTTCTTGAATAATAAAATAAAGCTTCAACTACTCAAGAAAATTAAATTTCTTCTTTTACTTGAAAATTGATTTCTGATTTTTTGACTTTCGGCATTGATTTTCGATATTTGTGGTAAACAACGTAAGGGGATTTAGAAGTATCAAAGTATTACACTTTGCTTGACAACAGAAAAAAAAACATTGCAGATAATATTTATTTAACAGGTTTATGTTTCTTAAAAGTTCGAAACAGCAGTTTAAAATGAGCTCCTCCCTTCTTTAATGACATTTGCGATATTAGCGATCGGCGGCGTTTGTTCTAGAAAATGTCATAATAATGTTTCTTTGCTAGTTGGCTTTAAATCAGTAGAAAAGGATAAAACCCAAGTACTCTCTGAAGTACTTGTACTACTAAATGCATGTTCGCACACTTTTTTGGTAGTTGGTTTTATAGTTGTAGAAAAAATTAAAAAGAAATAAATCTTGTAGTAACTGAATGAATATTCAAATACTTTGTGTGATAGTTGGCTTTATAGTTGTACAAAAGGATTAAAACGAAGTAAGCCTTGTAGTACTGAATAAATATTCGAATACTTTCTTTGATAGTTGGCTCTATAGTTGTAGTAACGGATTAAAACAAAGTAAGCCTTGTAGCACTGAAAATATATTCGATTACTTTCTTTGATAGTTGGCTCTATAGTTGTGATAAAGGATTAAAACAAAGTAAGCCTTGTAGTTCTGAAAATATATTCGATTACTTTATTTGATAGTTTGCTCTGTTATTGTAGAAAAGGATTAAAACGAAGTAAATCTTGTAGTAACTGAATGGATATTCAAAACTTTCTTTGATAGTTGACTCTGTAGTTGTAGTCAAGAATTAAAACAAAGTAAGCCTTACAGTAGAGAATGGATATTCGAATACTTTCTTTGATAACTGACTCAATAGTTGTAGTAAAGGTTTAAAACGAAGTAAGCCTAGTAGTGCAGAATGGATTTTTGAATATATTATTTCATATTTCTCTCTAAAGTTGTAGAAAAGACAAAAACATCATCAAGTCTTGTAGTAGAAGAAACGAATTCCAATTTTCTAGCACGCTTACTCGAGGAACAAGAGTTTGATACGCTATGCATGGAAATAGTTTATTACCCGGGCTAAATGAAAAGAAAAGTTTGCATTTAAAGAAATGCATTTCATAAAAAAAATATATTACAGTGAATCCAGTTTCCCACAATACACCTAAGAATGCCGAAAATGATTTTGTGTTAAAGTATGAAATGGCTTTATGAACATCAAGTATGATTTGACAAGACTATTTTTCTCTTTAAGTTATTATTACTCGTCTTTATATATAAAAAAAAAAAGTTATTGATGCTTCGAGAAAATTCGAAACTTATTTTACGATTAAAACGCTTTTTACTTCTAGACAAAGCAATGGTAGGAAAACAATGCACCTCTAATTTTTGGGAATTCTTCAAGCCAATTATGTTCCTTCTCAAACTCTATGGTGTGCCAGTATCATTGAATCTATCTGATTTTAGATTCTTCATTAGAGTGCTAGTCTCGTTGCTAAGTATTTTTTCTATTTTTTTAAACTTTTTTCTCGTATTGAATATCATTCAGTTCTTGTACCGTGTGTCTGTGACCAACATGTATTTTCTTGAAATACCGCTATATTTGGTTGAGATTATTCTTGTACTGCATTTCTGTTGCATGTACAGAAAACGGGCGTCTATTTGCAATATAACGACACACTCGATTATAATGTTAAATGAAATGCTGACCGAAGTGAACTTCAAGTATTGCAAAAAGCACGTGACTTTGTTGTGTACATTAGTGTACATCACTCACGTGTGTTTTCCTGTAATACTCGCTTCTTCCTTCTTTTACAACAAAGTTGCTGAGCTCCGTATTTTTGAACTTAAAGTAAACTCCATATATTTACGGTACGTAGTTCATGTCTTGTTAACTGTTTCAGAATGCAATGGATATGCATTGGTGCACAGTTTTGAAATATATTACTGCATGATGTGCTGGGTTTTAAAGAAAGCATTGATTACCTATAAGAAACTCCTGCTCGAAGACCGGTGCATCAAAAAGCTTCTAAAAATCCATAACAAAATCACGGAATTAGTTTCTCAATTTGATAATTTCGCGTCATTTCAAATATTCATGTGCCTGACAGCGACTGTGCTAACGACATTTTTTGAAGGTTTTATGATATTTAGAATACAGCGTCCGCTTATATTTTACAGTACGCCATTTGCAATTGTGAGCTTTATATTTCTCACTGTGAGTTTGATTTTTGCGTCTCAAGTGTCACAAGCTGCAGAAGAAATCAAGCACAAAGTTCATTTTATTACATCCGTGGGATCTCCACTTTCTTGGAACCGCCTTCTTTTGAAAATTTCGTTGCATGACATCGTCCTCACAATCTGGAACTTCGTTGCCATTAAGAAAAGCATAACTCTCAGTGTTTTGGGATTGATGATAACTTATGGCATCATTATTGGTCAGCTTGGATCCAGTAATATTCCGACGGAAGCCACTCTCAATAATATTACGAAGAACCCGTAAAATGTGTTCTATTATTGGGTAAAACCACACATATTTCTTACCGGTGATTATAATGAAGTATTTTTTCTTATAAACGTAATAATTGGACAAGCTGTAATAATAGTGGTTTAGGTCAAAAACTTACAGTTAGTTTGAGTTAAGCTTGTATTTGGGTTCGATTATAGTTCTCCTATTACTCTACACTGTTAAAACTTCAGGAAAAAGTCAGTAACCTTCCTGAAATTATCCTGGAAGCTTTCTGAAGAATTCAGAAATCTAATCAGTTACAGCCAGTCATGTCTCTGGAACCTTCAGAGAAAACTAAAGTAGCTTTACAATAATAGCTTGGCACCTTCCCGGTTTTCTTAAGAAAATTCCCAAAGCATTATTACAACCATGACCAAAGACAACAGAGCATTGCAAGTAAGTACCATCACTTGCCTGCAAACCTTGCAAAGCTGCGGAATCCAGTGACCTATTCTCTCCCATTGGGAGCTTAGTCAAACCGGACAGGTCGTAATCGGGATGGAGCCAATACCCTTACTAAATACGCTCAGTTAATCTTTAAATTTGTCTCCAAAAATATTTTTCACCTCAGTAAGAATTTAGCATTCGTGTAACTTGTAGTAGTTCAGGAAATATAATGATAAAAAACATGATTTTCAGAGGAAATTGATGAAAACCTGAAACGTTCCACTGAGATAAACATTGAGGTTTCGGAATTCTTTTACGTGAATATTATTGTAAAATTGAGTGTTTACCCAACGTATACAAAGCTTTTACAGTAAACATTACCGGAAAAAGTAAGCGGTCTTAGAGTCAATTTTCGCATCACGTGACCGATGGTATGAGTTATATATTTCTTCATTAACCCCCTCGAGGCGCATTTGGTGGACTGGGACACCGTAGTGGGAGCACCAAGAGCCAGGTTCAACCCCACCGCTTGAAAACCCGTTATTTTTATTAATTATTTTTTTTTTTTTAATTCGGTGAACTAACCATAGCTTTCTTGTTTTTCTACCGTAAAACAGAATTTTACGGTAAAAAGTACAGGCAACATGGATGCTAATGCTTAATGGAAAATTTCAGGAAACTTTTTTAGGAAACGTTTAGAACTTTTCGGGATTTCATTGGATTTCATCTATTTGCCCGTAAAATCAAGTATCTTTGCAAAAAAGTTTCCTGAATTGATACCAGTTGTACGAATGCAGACTTTTAAGACTATTCACTGCTGCGAAAAATGTTTTTAACTACCAGTTTAAAGATTAATAACTGAGCGTGTCTAAGTGCAGCAGCTTTGGTTGAATTACGGTTCGTCCAGACTGACTATGCTGCCGATGAGAGTAAATACGTTACTGGATAGCTAGTTTTGAAAGAGACTGACCAAGCTCCCAACGAGAATGAAATGTTCCCAATAAAAAGTTAACATTTCTAGAATGAACCAAAAAAATAGTGTATTTTAAACCTTAAGTTTCTCCACTATTTTTTTGTTTTGTGTTGTGTCATTTTAGCCACCAGTGACCGATACATAAAGAAATTTTATAGACTTTGCATATGAGTTTAAATAAAAATGTTCGCGGCTTCAATGTCTAAAAATTTTAGTTTTTTTGAACGGGGATTTTGTTAATCTTTAGTTCAATAACTTTTACTTTTATTTTTCTGAAAAAAATTTCTGATATATGTACTGTTAAAACAAATAAAAGAGAATTCTAAGCAAAGAATGAGGCGAACTGCCAAATGCAATGTAATTCTTCAGTTGAGGCATAACTTAGCTTGAAAATTCGTAAAAAAAGGCTCTCGTAAAATAGTTGAACCGGAAGCTTGCTGTAACATTCAATAATTTTAGTTACAAGGTCCTAAAAACTGATAGACACCACAATGAAAATAAAATCAAGAAGAAAATCAGAATTGAAAAGGCTTCAAAATGCCGGGAAAATGCAACAAAGCGAGGGGTGTTGTGAACACAAAATGCAAGCACTCAAAAACAATTTACGAGGAAAAAATTCCAAAATATTTTTTGGAAAGTGTGAATAATGAACGAACCACTATTCTCTATTTTCGTAATGGTTTTTTTAATCGAAATTCTGCAACTGCTGTGAAAATTTTCACACGAAAGGTGTTATTTTGGGGGATTTGTCCACAACGGAAAAGGAAGCGAAAACTGTTTAATGATTGCTTAAACTGCACGCAGTACTTTTATGATACGTTTAAAAGCATTTTCCCTGACGCATGTGTTTTTTTCAATCATGAACTTCATCTTGGTGGTTTTTGCTCTGGTTTGTGTACCGGTGCTGGTACATCCGATTGACTCGTTTGGAGCACCAGAGCCACCTGCTGGAATGGACAAAATGGCAGAAGAAGGGGAGAATATGAAATCTGAGGCTGACGAAGCCGGCATGTCAGAAGAGCAATTTTACCGCTGCTTCGCGGATATCAACTGCAAATTAGGTAAGGAAGCTTGAAAAAAGTGCAGCTCACCTTTTTTCCCTTCATTTGCTTTTCAAAGTTACAATTATATGCATTATTTCTCACGTTATTTTTTTTTCTTTGTACGCCGTAACTTCCTTAATATTTCATCAAACTTCATTAATGAAGCCTAATGTTAAAGATTTTTTCGACCTCTATTCTCGCAAAAATAAACAAGAAATTCCCCTTTTTGCTTTAAAAAAAAAAAAAACAGGATTTCTCGAAGAATTTGCTCGGTTAAATTTCGTACTATATTTCGTACTTTCACTTGCATCGGCATAAGACTGACCAGTGGCTGTCATCTAGGAGGAATGATTTCGTTAAAAGTAAGTTTCTGAGGTAAAGTTCATTGATTTTGTCTTTTAGGAAGAGCTGCAAATATCGTCGCCTCAGAGCAACAGTAATAAACTCTTAAGTCTTATTTCTGGGATTAGATCTCTTACTGTTGCTCTAAAGCACGATATGCAGGTATGTTCACCAAATATTAACATGGTCGTTGTATTTAAAAAGAGTAAAAATTGATAATGCGTCCATCAAATCCATCAAATGTCAAAACGCTCACTGTACTTTTCTATCTGCGTTTATCACGTATCAGAAATTGAACTCTCTTATTTTGGAGATTGTTCAAGAGTGAAAGCTTCGCACAGGCATGTAATTTTTATTAATTTAATTACTTTTAGCATTTTGAGTTCATAATTTTCCACGCTATTACTATGGCAAGCGATCAAATGCTCCAGTAAATTAATTCATGTATATGCGGAGACAAAACCAATTCAAAATGCTGCGTTTCAGAGTCGCTGTCTATGAAATAAATAAACACAGTTCTGTAAATTGCCTGCGAGATAAATTGTGTTTTTCCCCATGCAATGAAGTAATTGTTTCTTTTCTTTTTTTTTTTTTTTTTTTTGAGCAATCACGATTGCGTATTGTTCTCACTTGACCGTTCTTGACGTTGTGGTTCCTTTTTCAGCTTGGATCAGCGGCTCTGCAGCACCACCGCTCACCGGCCTCTGCAGGCGGCGCGGCTTCTGGCCCCCGGTCGTGAGCTATCCGCTTTTCCTGGCCGGGGGCGTCCATGTCCGGTACACACACGCTTACGTGCATGCACACACACAAACCTACACATGCATGCACGCGCGCCTACGCACACACAACTATACACACGTAACCACCCAGGAGGAGGGGAAAGCTTGGGGTACAGGAGCCGTTTCTAGAAACAATAACTCGAACGAATAGGGTCCTGTCGCAACTCGTGATTGCGAAATACATAATTTGAATTCAAAATGTCAGAGTTCAAATTAATTTAATTTATTATTATTTTTTTTTTGTATTTAACAAGATAATTTCCTCTTGCACGCATCCAAATTTCTTCTTGGGCGGCCACCTCTTAAAACATTTCAGTTTGCTAACTTTTAACGAAAAACAAAAATTGTCTTGCGTAATCGCAATCCGAGAAAGATGCCAATTGTAGTAACTCTCTCTTATTTGTCCACCACTTTTTTGCGCATAAGGGAACAGGCACTAAGACTTCTATTGGCGAACTAAAAGGTTCTAGTGTTAATTAACTCTGGCAAATTCTTCTGATCTGAATCAAATCAAATTCATGAGATCATTCGCCCTCATGACCTTCAACATAAGATAAAGTCATTTCTGCAAATACTCCCTGTTTATTGTGATGTAATATATAAGAATAATACAACCTTAATTTTATTATTAATAATGTTCATATTCTAGGTCCTGAAGTTTTCCAGCAAGTAAAAAACTGTTACACTTTGCTCTCATCGGAAGTGAGTATATTCTATCATTGAAAAGGGGTTTTGATTGTTGGCCCTTGATTGCGTTCTTTTTGGAAACCTAACTAAGCGTTTCAGAAAACCTAAAGCAATAAGAATAAAATACTTTTGAATTTTTTTTCTTTTGGATTACATGTACGCCTTGTAACAAGTCCATTGTCCCACGTAAAAAAAAGTAATTTACTCAAGCAATTTACTCAATTATGTGACAAAAAATAGTTAGCACGCTAGGAATCATATCACACATGGAAAAAAAATATTAGTTAGTATTTATACAATAAAGAACAAAGTAGAAAAAGTGATTTCCATCAGAGAAGCGTTGGCGCAAAACACCGTCTGAGGAAAAGTTGAACAGCAAACCAATGGCCATTGATTAAGGACATGACCTCCCCTACCTGCAGCGGGCACATAGATACTGATTGTCTATCCATACTCACACTAGATTATCAACGAATTCTTGGGTTAATAATACACGGTTCTCATTGAGATGGTGCTACTTGTTTGGCATTTTTCGAGAATATGATCTTGCCGCTAGACTTCTCACAGAAAGGCAATTCCATTTTAACAGAAGTGTCAATTCAGTACCTCTTATAAGAAAGCTACCTCATTGGTTCCGTGAAGTCACAGCGAGAGGTGGTGAGGACTTAGACTCCACTTTCGGTCGGCTGTTGCGTCATGAGGATTTTCAGGTCTGCTCTGACGTGACTTTCCTGTAGGAGATGCTGATCTATTGCAGCACAAACTACTCCACAAAGACTTTAAATATGTTAGATCCTTGTTTCATTGCATGGACTCTATGTGGAACACGAACTCTACATCTACATGATGCAATTGAATTTTGAAGATTTTCAGAAAAGGTATTTAAATAACTGTTTTTGGCTTAGTAAGAAACATATGAGCTAAGTCCGCTACGGAGCAGGAAAAGTAGTATAAAAATATTGTTTCTGGAAATATTGAATTAGAAGTAGAGAACATGCTTGTCATAAAACTCATGCAGTTGAACAAGTTTGGAGACTTGGTAAGAAATTGTTAAGTAACAGAAAATGCCCCAGCGTAAATGGAGAAGAAATTTTATTTATTACTCTATTCATCATTTCAACCCTCATATTAGGAGCAGTTATCACAAAATCTGCTCTCTGTTGCTCTAGTCTTTACATTTTTTTAAACTACATTTACTTATAGTCTGCACGTGTAGAGAAAAATAGTGACGTGTTTAATTTGCATATTTGAGAGAATAATTTAAAGATATGTACAGCTAAAATCCAACTACGAGTATATCAAGCCGATTTCAGAACTTCAGAGAAAAAAAAAGAAAAAGAGACGTACAGCAATTCGCAAAAGTAATCAATATGTCTACGCGCTATTGACTCTACTAAGCTAATCAAGCAGTCTGCTTTCTACAAAGCAATGACTTTTGTTTAACCCTTTCAGGGGAGCATCATTAATTTTTGAGAAATATGAAGAAAAAACACCACAAGTAGGTTTATTTGATCATCTAGACATAGATTTTTCGGTTAAAAAAAAAACTTTTTTGGCAACTTTTTCCGCTGGGGGTGGGGTCCCCATTAATTCACACCCCCCACCTGGGGAAGGACAAAAACATGTTTACACATGTAAAAATGAATTTGAATCATTTAGAGCAATATGATAGAGTACCTCAGGTAAAATCAAGAAAAATAATTCACTCCTTCAGCGCTAATTAAAAATTTTAAAATCTGAAACAAAACTCAATTTTGGGGTAAACGAAAAATTGAAAATTTGATGATTTGGACAAGAAATTGAGCCTACAAAAAAAAATATTTTTTGTTATTCTGAAATCTCATTTTGTTCATTGAACTCAAAAGAAGAGGACTCAAGAGATCTTGATTCAAAATATTCGGATAAAAAAGAGAAAAAAAAAAATTATAAATTGGTGGTTTCACAGCGCGACCACCGCCCCTGAAAGTGTTAAAGTACGGCACGTACATACTGTGTTAACATCACTTGTTTGCACGCTCAACATGTACAATTTGTGCCTTTACACTTGATTTATCCTAAACTCTCTTTGTTAAAAAATAGTTCATTTTCACCATACGTACATAATTAATTAAAATAGACTCTTTTTTCGAAAAAACTCCAATCATCCAAATTTTGGATTATCCAAATGGGGTTCGGTATATATATATCAGTTGAACCCTCTTAATACGATCACGTTTAGTACGAAATCATGGCTAAAACGAACATTTTGTTCGTTAAGTTTGGTTTACTATCTAATTACATTAAAAAATTTCAAGTATAAACGTACATTGAATTGAAAGTCTTGTCTAAGGCGAACACAAATTTCTGATTCATCATTTTGTAGGTAGTAGAAGTCCCATTGTGTAAAGAGAAGAAAATATTGAGTATTTTACATATAGAAAATAAAGCCCGTACGTTTGTTTACCTGTGGACCCTTGTTTAAATTTACTCGGAGATAAAACTGTTCATCTTTCATTGTGGATTACAACATACTCCGCGATTGTCGATTGTCGATTATCATTTTCTTTTTTCAATATTTTCCAAAAACATTCATTTGTAAGAAATATGTGATTTTTTTTTTTCTGAATGTACAAATAGTTAGATTACAATATGTGTATTAGTGGTAATGTTTTTTAAATATAAGTAAACATTTCTTCGTTTTTTCACAGTATCACTCATTCGCGGTTGTTACCCATTATGGCTAATACGAACAAATCCGTGGATTTTTGACATTTCATATTAACCGAGTACAACTGTATCTGCACTTTAAGAAGGAATAAAAGCTTACCATTAATGTTTTAACTACAGGAAGTAACCGAATATGCAGGATGGTTTCAAGATTGTCCTGTCGGAAATTTCGATACAGCAACTTTGGAAGCAATTAATACGGAATTTTGCACTTTGGATTATCCAGCGCAGGTAGTTATTTTTTTCTTTCTTCCCTTTTTATCCTTGATATTTGAAACGGAATTTGTTTTAAGGGTAAAACGAATAATACCTTTACCAAATGCAAAAAGTGCTAATAATTGCGCTGTGTTACTTTCTCTTTTTTTTTCCCGTCTTTTATACATGAATGCTACAAACACTTCCGCACTCTTTAACTAATATTTAAGTCAGATCTTAACTTTCTGATGTTGATATTAGTCGATTTAAAAAATAATAATAAATCCTCATATATATATATATAAATCACTGATCGAGTAAAGTTTTGAAGTCACCAACAATGAAACTCGCACCATAGCATGATAATTTGATGTTTTTATGGTAATGTTTGGACATGCAGAGAAATGTTTTTTTTTTTGACAAGGCTGAACTAAATCCGGTAACTTATCTGTTTAAATGGTAAGACTGTCATTTCAGGGGAATGAAGAAACGAAAAAGTGATCAACAATGAACGCTATCTACTGGAGTTTACGGTGAATCCACTGGAGTTAGGGTTACAATTTTAACCGTCATCAAAATATCACCGAACAGGCAATGGCTTCGTTCAAATGTAGAAGCTATTTTCACCCGTCATACCTTGACGGGCGACTTTCTAGTTTAGAAACAAATGAGAATTAAATTTAAAATATTTTCTTATTGTAGGCAGTTGTTTCTTGTATTTCCAAATGTTGAGCAAAGGAGCACTTCTAAAAAGACAATGCCATGTTTTTTTTCTTCTTCTTTTTTCGTAGATCAAAAGAGTTTTTCTGACTTTGAATATTTACCACTTCCCAACCGCGTTGTACTGCTGTACACTATCTATTACGCGTACTACTGTCACAGTCTAATTAGTGTATCACGAAAATTTACAGATAAGCACAGAAAGAGTATCATGTAATATAAAAAATACAAGCTACAGTTAGTATAGCTGAACTTAATTATCCTGGACTTCTTCCTTTCAACGTGATTGATATTTTCACTTCGATTTGGAATTTCAATTAAATTTTATTTTTGTTGTCATTATTTCGAATGGCAAAGAATTTCATTTTGTTCCTAAAACTAAGCATTTGACGATGTAGCTTTGTTTTTATTTCACACTAGTGGTACCCGCACGACTTTGCCCGTAATAGAAAAATTAAAAGGTCTTTTGGTTCGCCTGTATATTTATAAATAATGTACGGTGAATTTTCTCGCCAATTGGCTTGTACCCATGTTACGGTTCCACGTTATGATAATTTTGTATCTCGCCAATTGGCTTGTGCCCATGTTACGGTTCCACGTTATGATAATTTCGTAATTTACTCGTCCATCTTATGATAATTTTGATCTTAAAATTGGAATAGAAAAAGAACCACATCGAATTTTAGAAAAATCGCTTCGAGCTGCACACCCCCATGCTACAAACTAACTTTGTGCCAAATTTCATAAAAATCGGCCGAACGGTCTAGGCGCTATGCGCGTCAAAGGGATCCTGACAGACAGACAGAGATCCTTTCAGCTTTATTATTAGTAAAGATTTTTGCCTTTGTTGTCAAAACCGTTTTATGAACAGGACCCGATTAGGAAGTTTTCTGAAAGAAAGTCGGGACCTCTTGAATTGCGCAATTGAAGAAAATACTATAGAATTTCACTCGCACATTTTTTTCTCATGGAATATGTATGACTTTTTACGGCAATACTAGAGTGTAATTATATGGTACTCAATATTTATTTTAGTCGGAACACAAGCCACATTACAACTATTTCACATAGGCCACAACCTAAAGGATAATGAAGATTAATTTCGGTTATAAATTCATTTATTTTTTTTAATAATGTCGCTTCAATTCACGAGTTGAAGCGAGCCATGTCTGTGGACCTTCAGTAGTGAGATAAAATTGCTTCGTCCACCACTTTGTTGGCCCTTTCAGCTCAGCCATTCCAGGGACGCAATTGAGTTAAGGCCACTATATAAAAGGAGCTGACTCATCGACATTTTGGTTCCAAAACTGTCACTTGACAAAATTAGTATTTGTATAAAATCCTCGTAGCAGAAAACTGGTGCTAAACTTTAGATGAGTTGCTTGATTGATGTTTGACTTGTTGATTCTTTAAATGAAGAAAATTTAATTAATGCATAATTAAAAACAAATAAAGTCTGAAAATGAGTTTCATTGCAGTAAACTTTTTTCCGATACATTTTTGTTGAATTTGCAAACTAAGTTATCTTCCTAGATTTACCTTAATTGACATGTTGCTCAATTAATCATCATTTTTCTCACGATATAGCAACCCGCGAATATTATAATAATCAATATATATATAAATGGATGTATGTTTGTGGGTATGTGTGTATGTTCCTTATACAAATCCTCAGTTTTCGTCGGATTTCTTCCAAATGTGGCACAAAGGTAAATTGTTGCTCAGGAATTCATACAGGCGGGTTTTTGGAATTTTAAAAACACCCAAAGAGGTCTAATTGCGTATTTTGAGTCATAAAATTGCTCTTTTCTGCACGAACTATTTTTTGTATAGTTATGAATTTAGTATAAATGAAAAGCCCGTAAAAAACTGCCCTAGATGAAGTTTCTTCAAAGATTGACTTTAATCGTTAAATTTGAGAACCTTGGTTCAAAGCAAATGAAAACGATTATCAACACATAACCACCAGGAGCTATTTTAAATGCAATCAAGACAAAAAGTATCCTCAGCAATGGCTGTTAATGTCGATTAGCGACAAATGCATAGCATGTTTGGCAAGAAAGCAATGGCTGTTAATGTCGATTAGCGACAAACGCATAGCATGTTTGGCAAGAAAGCAATGGCTGTTAATGTTGATTAGCGACAAACGCATAGCATGTTTGGCAAGAAAGCCGAACGAAAAAGAAATGCTGTTTCTCAGTAGTTCTTAAATTGCACCCTGCAAAGACATAGGGATGCATTGAAATCACCATCGGTGGTTCTTCTTCAATTTACTTGCGCATTTCGCTAATAAGTTTTCAAGTAATAATACCGTAACAGTAAACGAAGTTTTGATCTGTATTTTCTATACATAAACAGCACAGAAAATACCCAAATGAGATAGGTATTATCGAAGTACAATCTTCAGTTTTACAATTAGAATACTAAATTTATATTAAAACGACATCATTGCATCGGAAATATAATTTAATATTGTATTATCCTTAAACAAATCAATTGTATATGTTATTTATACTATTCCATGATTTACCTAATTCGGTTCACCTAAGTATCACAGAAATCGCTCCAGGTTATCAGAGACCAGGGGTAAAAATACTAATATAGCAAATGAATTGCAATATAATCATTTTTGTGCATAGTAGCGTAGATTGAATTTATCTTTCAAGGGGGAGGGGTATAGTCATGGGGTTCATTACATGTACATAAACTATCATACTAGGATTTCTAATGTGTGGTAGAATAAAAGACTGTGCACCTTTAGACTCGAAACCACACGAAAATTTGATACGGCAGAATTCATAGTTTTAGAAGGGTAAAAGTTTAAAGTTTGAAAAATGTAAAGAAATATTAATTTACATTTAAACTTTTAAAATGCATAAAATGTCTCCATTTTTAATAAACAGATTTCTTAATCGTTTAAAATTTTACATTACTTTAACGCTCGAAGCAATAGTACACCTGAAGTAGCAGCTTCGCTGACTAGCAATAATTTTAAACCAGTTAGCGGGTATGAGGCAACTTTTGACACGAAGAGATTGCTACTGAAATGGGCATGATGAAATATTACGCCACATTATAACGTTTTTTCGTTTTAGTCTTCATCGTGAAATTAGTTGAGCAAAGCTCCATTTTCAGTTACCAGATTCTCAGTTCGATAACTTTTATTGTAAACAATTGAAAAATATTACTGTTTGTAACTACCACTAAGTAATTCAATCGTCATTGAAATAATGCTGTAAGATAAAAATGGATACGTATCAGTGTTATAGAAGCAACTCTGTTCACAGTGGAGGGATAAGGTGAAACAATTTGTACCTCACGCATATCCGCTAATCGCTATACATCATTCTTTAAACTTTAAGAAATTAAAATCTCCAGTGAGACTTAAGTTCTGTATCACGGTCAATAAGTCAGAAGGGCAGGCAGGCGAATAAGTACTTTAAATGCATGTGAAATTTACCTTTTTCCCATATAGATAATTTTATGTTGCATGCTTAAGGTTGAGTTCATTCAAAAATGTATTTCATTTTGATGCTGGAAGGGGGACTAAGAATTGTATTTAGGAGCAAGATTTGAGTTAAATTTACGAGTTAGAAAATTTTGGAATAGTTTAACTTTTTAGTATTTGGATTACGTTTCTAAACGTGGAAATAAATTTCCTTCGTTTTGAAGCTGCGGATATGGGGAACAGAATGTGCAACAAGCTTTTGTAAAACATAAACAAAATGATTGTCTACTATACAGTTGTAAGTAGAAACACGACGGTTTTTTTCTTTCTTTTAATTTCTTGGCTTGCAAATAATTAAAAAAAAAAAAATGACGCGGATAGTGACCAAAATGTGCACACCTATTTCTTTTTCTATTAGGCAGTTCAATTGACGGGTTTTATAGAGTGCGTTCTTTAAGTTCGCAGCCACGTACTCCATTTTTAATGCTTTATATATCTTAAAATAATAACTGTAACTGTTTCTATGGCAACTATTATTCAGTGAAACTATTCCTACCCCTGATGAGGACTGTGCCTCTGCAAATTAAAATTTCGATATTCTCAAAGGAATACTTCAGAGCAGCAAACTTAAATAAGTGCTCTTACTACATGCATCAGTTTGAGTTATCATGTACAACATTTACGGCAAGTGTGAGGTTTTAAAAATTTGAAATAAAATTTTAATCTAGACAAATTTTGAATCGTTGCAAGACATCAATATTAATATCTAACTGTCATTTTCACCTACGAAAATAGAAATTTGACATAAATATAGGAAATAAAATGTAGTTGACGTACGTCTTTTTATGCAATTTACACTTATCTAATATTACTCCATGGCATGCTACTAAATCGCCACGGAAAGGGCAAACAAACACATTTTGTGAAGTTATTTATGCTAAGTGAACGTTTTCTACGGAATGTGCTTACATTCCTGAACACTTACAAAAAATTATAAAATGAGTCTACCTAACCTGTGAAACCTTTAAAGTAAAAACACCGCCAATTATCCGTAAAACGAAATGTTAACGGCTATTAATAACAAAGACCGAATTCTTTATTTTCTGTACAGTGGACTATCTGTTTAGCTTTTGGGCCATTGAGGATGATTTTCATGTCTGAAAATATTGTAACGATGGCATATTTTGCATATATTTGTAACTGATAAAAGCCATTGAATTTATTCACGACTCTTTCTAGGAAAACACCTCAAGATTTTTTTTTCCAGAATAAAATGTATGTGAAGAGTACTATAGCATGCTTTAATGTCTTGAGGTATACAAAACCGTCAAAGACAGCACAACGGTTTTCGTATTCGAAGCACCACGCAAAAGGTTGTCCCATAAGATATGCAAGACAATCATTTGTCTCTGCATTAAGACATTGGATGTACCGCTCGTCTGATTCAACAGCAGACAACGTGCCAGTGGACACGGCAGAACCAAAGAATATCGTTGACAGAACCCCGATAACATGTCTCATTGCTTTTTCGTTTTTACTTGATGCTATTTTTCCTGCAAATGCTCAACTTTCTGTGCTATTTACAGTCTTTTGAAAATTTGAGCCTAGAGTGGCGTGAATGCAGTTTTTTACTCTCATTTAGATAGAATTCATCCATTTAATTATCTAAATGATATGTTGCATTGAGAAGCACCCGGGCAACGCCGGGTAATAAGCTAGTGTATTCATAAATACTAGAAACAAGGTTGGATCCAAACCTGTCTTGGAGCCAAAATGTCGGATAAGTTGGCCTGTCCTTTTCAAGGGATTTTAGTATGAGACAACTGGGCTGTCGGTGTATTGCATGTAATAGTCCTTACCGTGTCTAATGAAATGTTGGTCAATAACTTTTGGAGTTCCCAGAGCTGGGGGTTCATGGGCCTACTGGTAAATCCGGTCCTGTTTATGAGGGGTTCAGGACGTTTTTGAAGCATCCTTGTCTTTTCTCCAGCATCAATGCTTTGGCGTAGATTGGGATTTCACTTAAGAATGTCCGGGACACAAAAATCGTCAAGTTTTGCATTTTTTTTTTAATCATCTGAAAAATTACTCCGTTTTTTTCTGCTTTAGAGGACGTTTGAATATTGTTTCTATCTTACATAGAACAAAAGATATAATTATTTTTGTTGCATGCATCAACTAATGTGTACTTAACTTTTAAACTTTAAACGCGTTTTTCTTCATGATGCAATTTTTACGATTTCTTGCGTTCAAACTCTTATAAGTCAGGAACCGATAAGGATAAAGTAATGGAACTTGGAGCATATCTTTTTCAAACAGTTTACTTTAATTTTTATTCGGCGAATTTGAAAAAAAAAAAAAAAACGTTTACAACAAAAATTATGATTTTTTTTTAAAATAAGTATCTTCGAATTTTTAGAAATTTTTCTTCAAATATTTTTTTTCATTGAATCAACATTTTTAAAATCGCTGAATAAAAATTAAAGCTTAGATATTTGTGCGTAACTTATTTTAAAAAAATTGAAAATTGATCAAGGATATTTTGAGTTATAGCAATTTAAAGCAACCCCATTTTTTTTAAAAAAAACTAATTAAATTTAAATAAAAAATTTTTTTTTCATTTTTATGTTATGATTTTGCTTATTAAATAAGTGGTAAATCAGTGCAAAAAAATTCAAAACTCTAAAGTATATAATAAAAAAAATTCTAAATGTGTCCCTGACCTCCTTAAATATAAATGTTTGGGAAGAAAACATCGATATTTTAGTTCTGAACACGATATTTTTAAACATAGATGTTTTTTCATTGATATCGCACCTCTACTGTCAATTATTTAATCTTAAGCGCCTATATGCAACTAATTCACTTTAATCCAATTTCTGTAG
This sequence comes from Uloborus diversus, assembly GCF_026930045.1. Taxonomy (NCBI): domain Eukaryota; kingdom Metazoa; phylum Arthropoda; class Arachnida; order Araneae; family Uloboridae; genus Uloborus; species Uloborus diversus. Next base: position 141,325,768 of record NC_072738.1, read on the forward strand.
GAGTTATGCAAGCATCCAGAGAACAAGAAACGATGTAATAGACTGAAAAAGTCATCGGTAAGAATAAATTTTGTCTGTATCACACTTTGTAACAACACCGACGCACCTTGAATTTACTTTTAGAGAGGTCATGACAGTTCTCACAATTGCCATATTAGAAATGCTAATAGTGTTTAACTCAAGGATTCTGGGAGTTTGACCTCCTCCTTCCAGCCGTGCGGCTGCAATAATGTTTGAATAAAATTATTTACCTTTTGTAACTTGTTTCATGACGTGGACAGTTTCAAACATGTATTATTTGCGCCAGGCTTTAAACAGCAAGCAACGAGCAACATTCTTGTTATAAAATATAGAACCGATTAATAATTGACGCATGGTTAACGAATTAAAAACACATTTACAAGGAATCACAAATTAGAAAAAAAAAATCGTTCGAGTGAAATAGCAAAAATCAAGCGATTTCTATTTTAAACCTACCTAAAAATTTTTTCTGAAGGTTCTAGATACATGTCTGGCTTTAAACCAGAGAGATTTCTGAAATCTTCAGAAATATTACAGGAAAGTTTCAGGAAGGTTACTGAATTTTAACGGAAAAGGTTCCTGTTTTTTGAAAGATATGTTACTGGCAAAACTTGGGCAGAATAGCTGCCCGCTATTTCCCGGGAATGTTTCTGAATTGTTTTAACAGTGAGGATAAAAACATTGAATTTTTCCAGCCCGGATAGCAAACCTATCCTGAACCTCTTGAAGCGTTTCTTACTTTATTTCTTTTATTAAATACACTCATGTTTATGAAAATCGCAACACCAAGAAGGAATTGTGCAAATGAACTGAAATTCACAGAAAATGTATAGCAGGATAAGATGTGCAAATGATTATAATTACAGAGACGTCGCGCATGCGGGGACCGAGTTACGCCCTCTGAACTGCGGCGTAGACTCTGTACATAAATGGCTCTGAAGGAATTTTGGAATCATTGTATAATTATCTCACAATGGTAGATGAGTCTCTCGTAATCAATATGCCTCGTACAAAACGCACAGCGTCACACGAACGAGTAACGGAGTTCGAATGGGGCCGCATGATCTGCTTGCGTGAGGGTGAACTTACGTATAGAGAATTAGTGCCTGCAAGTAGTGTAATGCTTCAACTGTGATGCGTATTTGTAAAAGATGGACAGAGGACGATGCAATTATCCGAAGAAATCGCACCAGCCCGCGCAACTGAACGACGCCACGGGATCATCGACACCTCACCCGCTTAGCAGTAATGGATCGTATAGAGTCTTCTCGTACGCTAGCGCAACGTTGGGGTATGACTACTGTCACACTTGCTGCAACCACGGTTCGTCCACATTAGCTGCGCCAAAACCTGCATGCAAGGATTCCCCTACACTGTAAAAACGATTCAGAAACGTTCCTGGAAAATAATGGGCAGCTGACGTGCCTAATTTCTGCCAGTAATATATCATGCAAAAACCAGGAACGTTTTCCGTTAAAATTCAGTAACGTTCCTAAAATTATGCCTGAAACCCTCCTGAAAAGTTCAGTAATCTTCCAGTTTAAAGTCAGTCGTGTTTCTGGAACTTTGGCGAAAACTTAGGTAGGTATATTATAATAGCTTTGCACCTTCCTGATTTATTAAGAAAGTCTCATAAGCGGCATTGCAAACACGGCCAAATCCAAGCCAGAATTACATGCGAGTATCGAAAATTGTACCCGCCTGCAATTTTTGGAAAACAACGTCGTTCATACCTATTTGCTCCCTTTGGGCGCTTTATCAGCATGGACAGACCATAATCGACCTGAAGCCGATGATACACTTTATAAATACGCTCAGTTTATCTTTGAACTGGGAGCTAAAAATATTTTTCACAACTGTGAGAAATCTGCATTCGTGCATATTGTAGCAATTCAGGAAACGTTTTGACAATGATACTTGATATTTCCAGGATGTGGATAAAAACCATTGAAATCTTGAAACGTTACAAGGAAATACTCAGTAACGTTTCGGATTTTTTTTTACAGTGCATACCGGATCCCCTTTACCCTCAATCATCGTCACTTTCAGCTTCAATGGGTCCACCAACACACCCAGTGGCTTGCGAACTAGAAACAGGTAGTCTTCTCGGATGAGTCCAGATATAATCTGCACTATAACGATAGACATGTACGCGTTAGACGTTACACGTGGGATCGTCACCTCCCAGAGTGAGTAATTTGACCTCATACGGGCATAACGCCAGGCGCCATAGTCTGAAGCGGTATTAAATATGAAGGGCTGTCCTATCTAGTCTGAATTACGGGTAACCTCAATAACGAGCGCTAGTTCAGGGACGCTGTGACGCCGGAGGTACTACCCTTTCTTCAGAGCATCCCTGGCGCAGTGTTTCAGCAGGATAATGCACGCCCACATGTCACTCGTAACGTATTCTTCGGTGCACGACAGGTTACGCTACTTCCTTGGTCTGCCCATTCTTCGGATAATTAATTAAACATGGATTGCGTTGGTCTAAGACTCGCCCATTTGACTCGTTCAGCATTTTCTATGGATGAACTTTGACTTCATATTGAAACGATATGGGATGTCATTCCCAATCGTGACATTCAGAAACTCTATGATTCGATGCCAAAACGTGTATAGGCTCGCATAGCTGCGCAGGGTAGCTAGATTCGATAATAATTTACGCCAGTTATTTTCATTTCATTGATCTGTAATTTTGATCGTTTATTTTTAGCACTATGAGTAATATGTGCAGCAAATTTTATCCTTTTCCAATGAGTCCTTCATAATGTTGCAATTTTCACAAACATGAGTGTATTAAAAAGAAATATTAAATATCTTAGTCTTAGACGTGTTTTACATAACTACGAAACTGTTTGTAATTTGAATGTTTTTAAAATTTAAACCATAGAGGTATAACAATGGGTAGAGAAAGGGAAAGTTCAATAAGCAGAAGTGGGATCCTGCCTGCATCACGTGAGAGAAGGAAAAAGTTTACCATATTTGGCAAGTTCTCTTGGAGTTGTCACGCACGGCGATGAACTGTTTTCTAAATTGTACTCCAGTCAAATCCATGTCCCAATCACGTGACTGTAGCCTGCTTGGTGATAGGTCTTTTGGTCACTCGATGAAGAAGTCATGCTCTCTCTCTAGCCCATTATGCCTCTATGATTTAGACTGATTATTGTAAATCTGCAGTTAATGGAACTTGATTAAATATTTTTGTTTTACTTACTTTCTTTCTGAAATATTTCAGAAATGCATAGATGACCTCATTAAAGAAAAGGTGATGTCAGGCGAGTGCGAAACGATAGCAGCTAAAGGAAGGCCGTTCTGAGTTGCTTCCCATCGGATGAAACATGCAGTGCGATTCAGGAATAAATCAATTCTTATTTCAAGTTCTTGTTTATGTTAACTTCAATTTGTGGAATTTTTGAGCCAGAAATAAACAAATTTGAAACCAATTCAGAGTTATTCTTGTATTTGAACATTTATTTTAAATTATCAATAAGAATCCTCATATATATATAATAGCCAATGAGGGAGTAATGGTCCTGACATCATCAACAATGAAACTCACTCCATGGTATGATAATTTGTTTTGGTAATGTGTAACATAAAGGGAAAGACTTGATTGTGACGAGGCTGAACTGGATCCGGTAGCGTAAGTGTTTTACTGGTAGGACTGTGTGAAGAAACAAATAAATGGTTAACAATGAATGCCAATTACTGGAGTTTAGAGTTCTTGCAAAGCCACGTTGTTTATAGACTGATTTGCGCCCTTTGAACGCTTTATCAGTCTGGGCTGGCCACAGGCGAGATGAAGCCGATACACGTTAAAAATACGCTTAGTTTATCTTTAAACTGGGAGCTAAAAATATTTTTCACAGCAATGAGAAGTTTAATTCGTGCGACTTCTAGCAATTCAGGAAACTTTTTGACAAGGAAACTTGATTTTTTCAGGAAGTGGATAAAAACCACTGAAATACCGGTAACGCGGAAATACTCAGTAACGTTTTGGAATTTTTTTACAGTGGACATACAGACGTCACGAGAAAAATCGTTGTAACTAACTCGTGAATCGTCAAAATGGATATTTCGCGTGTCTATACGTTCTTAGGCACTTATCTACGTGTGGTCGAGTAGAGAAAAAAAAAACTCAACATTCATTTGGGGGTGAGCAAAATAGAAATTAACGTCGATTTTTGAGTGAAATTTTTTTCGCTTATACAATATTTCCTTTTTCGTAGAACGAAGTAAAAAATGTAACCATTTTAACTGTTTCTCAAAAAAAAAAAAAAAAAACAAGTATTGAACTATTTCAGTAGTTCTATTCAGCACCCAAAGGGCTACCGTCTATATGTATCAACCAGATCAGATAACAGCCACACTGTAAAAGCAATATAGAAACCTACCAGAAAAATAATGAGCAGCTAATATGCTCAATATGTGCAAGTAACATAGCTTGCAAAAACACGAATATTTTCTGCTAAACTTCAGTTACCTTCCTGAATTATTTCTGAAGAATCCAAAAATCTCCCGGCTTTACTTAAAGCCAGTTGGGTCTCTGGAACGTTTAGACAGAACTTAGGTAGGTTTAATATAATAGCTTGATACTATCCCGATTTATCAAAATAATATTCCAAAAGCATTCTTGTAAACACGGCCGAAGCTGACGCAGAACTGCAAGTAAGTGTTATTAGAACCTAACTCGCTAGAAATTCTAACCAAACTACGGGATCCAGACCCACATTCGCCCCCAATGGAAGCGTAGTCAACCTGAACGGACCGTAGTCGACTTCAAGGCGATACACTTAATAAATACGTTCAGTTAATATTTAAACTGGGAGCTGAAAATGTTTTTCAGTACAGTGACAAGTCTGCATTCGCGCAACTCGTAGCAATTCAGGAAACCTTTTTGACCGATGTATAAGAGCCTATCGTTTTACACGGGTTTATTTCACGCGGCTCTGATTAAACGCGGTTTAAGATTTGGCACCTTTATTTTATTATACGCGGATGCGGCAATGTTAACAGATAAAATTTCCCCTCTTTAAAAATTCCAAATTTCCGAGATTGCAGGTAACACGGAAAAAATGACATTTTGGCGTTTTAGGAGTGCTAATAAGCAGACAAGCCACTGGTAACAGTTTCTGCGATTGTTTTTAGAGCTATCGTCTGAGGCTTATCGGTGTAGACAAGGAGACTTCACATAGCCCCACAAAAAGTAGTCCAGCGGTGTTAAATCGCATGATCTTGCAGGCCAATTCATGGGTCCATTACGCGAAACTATTCGTTCACCGATCGTTTCTTTCAATAAACCAAGTGTGACACGCGATGTGTGGCATGTTGCACCGCCTTGTTGTCTATTCATGATGAAATGGCAAACCAAACTGAACACAAAACAAGT